>NC_036639.1:10284712-10357295 GCF_002806865.2 Cucurbita pepo subsp. pepo | reverse complement strand
TATATATATATATATATATATATATATATAAAGAGGGCTAATCAACCAAGACAGTAAACAAAATTCAAAATGCCATGGTAAATGGTAAACCAAGCAGCCGTCGCATTATCCAAACTAAAATTTCAAGCCATCAGGTCCCTCACCCTAAAAACCAAATTCCAACTGTAATATCTACATTCTCGAGTAATCACTGTGTGGCAATCAGAAATATTTAAAACGGTAACAAAAACAAGCAAAACTTCGCCCAAAAACAGGCAAGACAGTAGCTGAATTTTGAGCTGAAAGCGAAATGAAAATAATAAAATGTCACGCAGATCAGTTCAACTCACTAAGCTATCTACTCATTGAACAGGAGAAAAAATCATTTACACAAGGGATAAGCAAAAAGCGAACAGAATTACCTTCTTTCTTGACCTTCTCATTGAGATTCTTAATGTATATGGTCTGGTTAGGTGGTATATCCCCCAATAACATGGTGGTTCGCGTTCACGTTCAGCGCCTTCGGCTTACAGAGAATCACGGAGCACCCAACACAAATCTGGTTCTTCGAATGTAGCAGGACGAAGGAGACTCGGCGGAAGCAGGATAGAGCCCTAGAATAGCAAAATTGCTAATGGGCCTCCAATATTCAACCCAGGCCCAAAAGAGTTGCTTCTCAATGGGTCATTCAACCTTTTTTTAGGATATTCCTTTTAAAAAATACTAATATTTAAAAATTTTACTTAGTATTTATATAACCTAATAATATTGGAAAGTAAAAAAAAACAAACGTAGATAGGGAACTACCATTGTGGAGAGTCGTGTTCATCTAACGTGGTATCAGAGTCATGCCCTAAACTTAGTCATGTCAATAGATTGGTAAATTCTCAAATGTCGAACAAAGGACTCCAAAAGAAAAGGAGTCGAGTCTCCTCGAAGACATAATAAAAAATGACTAAGACTCTAAAAAAAAAGAGTCGAGCCTCGATTAAGGGGAGGTGTTGGATGATGAAAGTCCCATATCGGCTAATATTATCTCCATGATAGCTTATGTTCAAAGTGAACAGTGTACAATATCATACCAATGTGGAGAGGAGGTGTTCATATGACCTAATAATCTAAATCTGGACTGTCCAACCTAACCCAAATCAAAAAAAATTGGATTGGGTTAGATCTATTTTTTTGGGTTGGTTTGAATTTTTTTAAAATCGAACCGAAAAATAAGGTCACAACACCAACACAACCCTACCCAAAGATAGAGAGTAGGGTTGGGTCAGGTTGTGGTTCGAGTTATAGCTCTATTTTCAAGATGGTCAGTTAATAGGGTTGGGTCAGGTTGTAGTTTGAGTTATAGCTCTATTTTCAGGATGATCGAGTAGGGTTGAGTCAGGTTGTGGTTCGAGTTATAGCTCTATTTTCAAGATGGTCAGTTAATAGGGTTGGGTCAGGTTGTGGTTCGAGTTATAGCTCTATTTTCAAGATGGTCAGTTAATAGGGTTGGGTCAGGTTGTAGTTTGAGTTATAGCTCTATTTTCAGGATGATCGAGTAGGGTTGAGTCAGGTTGTGGTTCGAGTTATAGCTTTATTTTCAAGATGGTCAGTTAATAGGGTTGGGTCAGGTTGTGGTTCGAGTTATAGCTCTATTTTCAAGATGGTCAGTTAATATTTGAACTCCCGATCAAATCTTTATACAGATACCCTACTAATATCATCTTATAACTGATAGATCGAGTATAATAACTAGGCTAACGTTTTTTTCTATCAAATTAAATATATACGAGCGAATGTTGTCCACTACATAGGATTATCAAACCCACCAACCACACTAAGGATAAACAAATGTTGTTGCTTTTAGGGAGTTTACGTACCTATAGCAATTTGTTGCATTAGCGACAATAATGCCACACTAGTGGAGTATTCACATAAATAATTAAGGTGACATTAATATATTTATAATCAAGAGAGTTTAATTATTTATTATTAAATAAATTAAAGTTATTATGCCTTTTTATATGTATAATATATTTAATAAATAAATAAATCATTTGAATATTTTTATTATTTTACTCCATTATATAAATCCCAAAAAGTTTAGACGAAGCTTCCTCCATGCCCTTTTAGTCATTTATTTATTTATGATACAAAAATCGATATTAAGTAACTTCTTGAAAATCTGACGAAACACGATTATTTTATTATTTATTGTCAGGAGTGTAACTCTGTTAGTCACTCCCGTGCTACGACCTTATCCTTACCTAAAAGTCATTTCAAAAACAGGGTAGAGAAACTGATTATGGGGTTGTTAGATGAACACGACAACGACTCTCCACAATGGTATGACATTGTTTGGACTTCCTCAAAAGGCCTCATCCCAGTAGAGAATATCCAACACCTCCCCTCAAACAAAATACGTCTCCCCTTAATCGAGGCTCGACTCCTTTTAGAGTCTTCGAACAAAGTACACCCTTTGTCCAACATTTGAGGATTCTATTGACATGGCTCTAATACCATGTTAGCTGAACACGACTCTCCACAATGGTATGATATTGTCAATTTTGAGCATAAGCTCTCATGACTTGGCTTTGGGCTTCCGAAAAAGGCCTCATCCCAATAGAGAATATCCAACACCTCCCCTCAAACAAAATACGTCTCCCCTTAATCGAGGCTCGACTCCTTTTAGAGTCTTCGAACAAAGTACACCCTTTGTCCAACATTTGAGGATTCTATTGACATGGCTCTAATACCATGTTAGCTGAACACGACTCTCCACAATGGTATGATATTGTCAATTTTGAGCATAAGCTCTCATGACTTGGCTTTGGGCTTCCGAAAAAGGCCTCATCCCAATAGAGAATATCCAACACCTCCCCTCGAACAAAATACGTCTCCCCTTAATCGAGGCTCGACTCCTTTTAGAGTCTTCGAACAAAGTACACCCTTTGTCCGACATTTGAGGATTCTATTGACATGGCTCTAATACCATGTTAGCTGAACACGACTTTTCACAATGGTATGATATTGTCCACTTTTTAGCATAAGCTCTCATGGCTTTGCGGGCTTTCGAAAAAGTCTCATACTGATAGAGATAGTATTAATTGATTATAAACTCATGATCATTCCCTAAATTAGCCGATGTGAGATTTTCATCTAACACGGGTAACACTCTTAAATGTTTATATGTTTTTATATTTTATGACGTTTTCACATCGAGTGAATATATTTCTTATTAAATTTTTTGATTGTTGAACTATTTAGTTAAATTGCATGCTATTTCCGACCTACGTGGAATATCGAGTCAAATTCATAAACTATATATATATATATATATATATATATATATATTTGGAACATCGTATATAAAACCATTTTATTTTATAAATTAACGTAGGAGTACTAAACCAGCGCAGGTTGCCGGAATTGAGACAGACAAATTTACATGGTTCACAACATATGCATCTGAAGTGCCAAAACAAGACCAGGGACCGACTCGCCGCACACCTTGCTCTGCCACACACTCTGGCAGTTAGTCGTCATCAGGGTATCAGCCTCCGCATACGGCGGAGATGACGACGGCGACTCCTCATCAGCGGCGGTGGCGAAACGCTTGACAGTAACAGAAGTGTTGAGATACTCCTTGACATGCGTTATAACCCCATCAGTAATGGTCCAAGCATGGACCCACGAAACGGCGCGTTTCGTGTCGTAGCCTTCAGCGAGGACGGTGGGCCCAAATGCGACGATGGAGATGGGTGCAAAGACGAAGGAAGAGGAGGAGACGCCGGTGAGGAGACGCATCAAGTATTGGTGCGACGGTGGACCATGGAACCACCACTCCAAGTCCGGCGCCAGAAGGCGGTGCACCGTCTCCACGTCTTTGGAACTCAACGCGTCGTAAAGTGCCGTCACTATCGCAACGCTGATCTCGTTCTGCTCCGATGGCGACTCTGAGTTTGCCAGTTTCGTGTTTCCGACGAGTGCTGCCGGAGGCCGGTTGAATTATGTTCGCCGGAAAAACGAGAGTGTTGGGAGTGAATTAAAGTTGAAACTTTTTCGGCCTCCGGTTGACCTTTTATAACGAGTTGGAGTGCATGTGTTCGAGAGGGTTCTATGCTCTAAAGATTGAATCCAAAGCATTTATAGCCAAGAGTTTCGCTACACGACAAGGATATTTGTCAATTTGACAATAATAAAACAAAAATAGAAAAATAAAATATTATATATATATATATATATATAGTTTCCAAGTTCATGGTGTTTATTATTATTATTATTATTATTATATTTCAAATTTAAATAGTGATTATATTCATGGATCTAGCCGTGATTATATTCCTTTGTCTCTAACTAATTTTCGATTTTGCTAGAGATGCTGAGAAATAGAAATAGAATTGGAATAAAAGTGTGTATTCTCATTCATATTCATAACCTTCACATAGGATAAAAGCTAGCAACTAATTCTTACGAGTAAAATATAAACTAATTAAATATTGAGAATAAAATAAAATATATTATAAATCAAATTATAAAGGAAAAAATATTAAAATATAAATATATAACGTATATTTCATAAATAATATATACTCCAAATATTATATCTCAACAGAAATTTTAATTATTTTAATATTAAAATTTGAATTTTAAAAATTATATTTTTTCGGGATTTTTTTTTTTAATTTTTATAATTAATATTATATTAGCAGCAGGATAAAAGCATGTATAAAATACTCTTGATAAAATGTAATTAAAAATATGAGTGGATTAATTCTAAATAGGTCTTGTAAAAAAATATTTAAATTAAAATGCCTTTTCGAAAGACACTTGCATTAAAAGGTAATTTAAACAACTCCTAAAGATTTTTTTTTATTTTTTTATTTTATTTTTTAAATCTTGACATACCTTCCAAACTTTTATATGAAAAATGACCAAAATACCTTTATACGATGTTTCCATATCTTTTATATCTTTCCCTCTTATCTCCATCTTTACTTCAACCAGAGTCGATAACTACCATAACCCCTATTAGAGACTATGGTTATGGGTCGACCATGATATTTTAAATATAAATTTAAACCTATTAATTATTAGTATAAAATAATTGTCCTTAACACCGGTAAGCAAGCAAGAAAAAAAAACTTTTTTTTTTTATCATAATAAATTTACGCTAAATTAATAAAAAAAAAACCTAAACTTTGTACTCGTCTAAAAAATACTTCCAACATTTCAAAATTTTCAATAATAACTTAAACTTTNAATTTATATGGTAAAAAATTAATCTTTAAATCGGTTTAAAAATATTCTTGAACGGAGTTTCAAAAATACCCTTAAAATTTAAAAAGTTTCTTTAATATTTTTAAATAATTTTATTTTTTTTTAAATAGGATTATATTTAAAAAAATGTACAAGAAAATTTTAAAAAAAAATTGTTAACATACAATACCTAATAAATTATCTCTTTTATAAATTTATGAATTACGGGTAATAGTATATATATATATATATATATATAAAATTAAATGTGTTTTTAAAATTTTTAAAAATGTTTAAAAGGATNTTTTTTTTTTTTGTTTAAATAGTTAAAAGATATTTGGTAAATTCCAATTTTAAACATAAAAAATAATAATAGATCAAAGTATTTGATAAATCCAAATAGAATTATTGTGGTTTACCTGAAATTACCAAAATAGACACATGATTTTATTTATGTATTTTTTTTATGTTCATTATTGAATTAAAAATTAATTAAAAAAATATTTTTTTAAAATTTATTCCATTTTTAGTAAACGAAATTATTTAGGCTTTTAGAATTTAATTTATAAATCATATTTTGTTATTTCAATTTATGTACAAACAAAATGATTTATATTATTTAGTCTCAAAACCGTCAAAATTATAAAATTAGTCTATAAATGTTAATAAATTTATAGAATTACTCGACACAAAATCGAACATTTATGATTTTATTAGACATAAAATTAGATTATAAAGTTTATAAAATAAATAAATACGAAACTTTGACAAAAAAATTATAATTTAACTAAAAAAAAAAAAAACATCACTAATTTGTTTTATATGGGTTAGTGTAGTAAATTTTAATTAAAGCACGTAAATATGTATTAATTCGTGCATGCCAACTTTTGCAATAATGCATTTTTTTAAATATATTTTTGTCATCTTTTATTTGATTCTACTATACATGCCACTAATTTTGCTCCACGTCACCAAAAAAAAAATAAAAAATATATATATATATTAATTTTTTGAATCCAAGATTTTGCTCGAGCTTCGAAAGATAAAAGATACATGAACAATTAGTCGATCCCATCAAAATTTTTATTGTGATTAACCAACAAACAAACAGCTACAATAGTCACTACATAGTACGTGTGACAGTTTTCTTGTACGGTCGTGGTTTCACATTAGCATCTCTTAAGAATGTTTCACACTAGCATCTTTTAAGAATGACGTGGATTTCAATGACATTAAAATTATTATTTATTTAAAAAATCTTTATTGCGATTAACCGACAAACAAGCAGCTACAATAGTCACTACACAGTACGTACGCGTGACAATTTTCTTGTACGGTCGTGGTTTCACATTAGCATCTTTTAAGAATGACTGGATTTCAATGACATTAAAATTATTATTTATTTAAAAAATCTTTATTGCGATTAACCAACAAACAAGCAGCTACAATCGTCACTACATAGTACGTACGTGTGACAGTTTTCTTGTACGGTCGTGGTTTCACATTAGCATCTTTTAAGAATGTTTCACATTAGCATCTTTTAAGAATGACGTGGATTGCAATGACATTAAAATTATTATTTATTTAAAAAATAAAATTTTAAGTAAAATAAATATTTCTAATATAAACCCAAAGAATAGGTAAATTTAAAGAATTTGAAAAATAAATGAAAATAATAATTTCACTCAAATTAAACTACTACTCAACCCATCATTGGGCCGTTACATTTTGGGCCACATGGTCCAACAAAAGGCCCAATTTCATTGGGGTGCGGTCTTCCACAAATGGAAAAGTACCATTATACCCCTGAAACATGGAAAAATGACATCTTATACCCCTGCCGCCGCTTGGCGTATAAGCGATAGTTGCAAAACCCAAAACCTCGCGTTCAAGTTCGTCCCCATCTCCGACTGGCGGAAAATGTTGCGATCAATTCTCAGAGCAGCAGCCGCCGCAGCCTCTAGACACCAGCCGTACAATCGGAATCCCTCTCCGATCCTATCTTTTACTTCAAATTACTCAGCTAAGGCAACCAAATCGGCCGTTAAGAAGGCGCCCAAGAAGGGCAAGTCCAAGGGCGACGGCAAAGCCACCGATGATCCCTCCGCCTCCGCTGCTGCTTCCGACGACTTAGATGCGGCGCTTTTTGATGATAAATCTCGATCCCGACGTCTTGCTGCCGAGGAAAATGATCACTCACTCGACGTTGGCCCAAATGGCCGCCCTCTCTTTACCTCCGCATCTTCACTCTCACAGCTCACTCGCAAGGATGCAGGCACTTATTTCAAATTCAAGTACGTATGTTTTCTACATTGTTTATGAGTGAATGTTTATTGGAATATTTATTCGTTTCTTTACGAAATGGAAGTATGGAAGGACTAAATGAGGCACTGCCTGAGGGTTTGCCTTTGGGAATGGTCAAGGAGTTCGAGGATTCTATGCGAAGTGCTCTGCTTGTGCGGCAAAATTTTTTGGATCTTCGCGACAATTTCAGGCGTGTGGTTGATCCTTCATTGTTGTCGCCGGCTGGTATTGCTTTTCTTCTACTATCTTTTCTTTGGCGGTGGGGTCGAACAAATGTATTCATGTTTTTTCTTGCTGCTATTTCAATTCAAACATTCAGGTTCAAATATTAGAAAACAGATCGTATTGGATGGTCCGGTCAATAGTGGAAAGAGCATTGCACTCGCCATGCTTGTTCACTGGGCTCGCGATGAAGGTTGGCTAGTTTTTTATGTTCCTAGTGGGCGTCGGTGGACTCATGGAGGATTCTTCTATAAAAACGCTGAAACAGGACTTTGGGATACACCCGTTCAGGCTGAAGATGTTCTGAGAGTGAGGACCTTTTCCTGCTAATTAAGAGTTAGAAGTATGGTGTGCGTGTGTGTGTTTTTCAGGATCTTCTAGTGCATTTGTCATGAATATGCAGGTCTCGAACATCGTATGTGCATCGAATGCCAGTTTAAGGGGTTGTTTTCTAATTCTATTGATAAATGTTAATTCTTACACACCCCATTGAGAATCTTGACAAGGGAAATGATGTTCATGATCATGATTCTTTATTTGACTGCGAAATGTTTCATGCATAGTGTTTACTATTTTGTGATTAGCTTTCTGGAGATCAAGTGAGGACTGTGGATAATATGTAAAGCTGAAACAGTTGACATATTTACTTTTCATTGGCGGACTGGTTTTGACCAGGATTTTCTGAAATACAATGAGACCCGCTTAAGACAACTGCCATGTCAATTATCTGATCCTATACCATTGGGAGAGGGTGTTGGTGTCAGGATGAAGAAAGGTGCTGATTCCATGATGATGCCTGAGGGTTCAACTTTATATGACTTAATTGATACTGGAATCAAGCACACTCATGCAGCTGTTGGGGTGGTAGTTCGTTTAAGAAAAGAATTATCGCTTGTGAAAGATATTCCTGTGCTTTTTGCTATTGATCAAGTGAGACACAAAACTACATCTTCCATTTCTTTGATTTCTAAGATCAAGTTCCATTTCTTTGATTGCTTATTCGTGGCTGTTTCTTTTTGTTCAGTATAACAACTGGTTTACATTCAGTGAATTTGAAGAACCAGTGACCGTTCGTTCTACTCGACCAATACACGCTAGAGAACTCGCAATGGTTAGTACGAACTACTTGCTTGGATTGATTTTTCTTTTCTGTTTCTACTCGCTAACATTCATTGCAATACATTGGATGTTCCTGGAATATCTTGTTCAGTTTGTATGTGTTTGTGTTTTTTCTTGGTTCAACATCTTTTACTTCCACCAAAATTACCTTGTGTGTTTAAGCATCGCATTGGAACTGGTCCCTATCTCCTGTCTTGAAACAAGGGAGAGCATACATTAAATGTGAAATGTTCTTTTACATCTTTTCATGGAAATCTTAGGTAGACTGCATTTTCAGCGTTCAGCATATACTCCTTGCTCATGGAACTTCAGACTTTTAAATTTTGATTATCGGGTCCATGGCCTTCTAGTTTAGTTGGAATTAAACATTTTTCCCTGTTACCTACAGTTAAATTAGCTAGCCTTTATACTTCCATCATTTCAGTAGCCTTTTTATAGTTTTGATTCCATTGCCTAAAAAAATGTAATTTTTGTGGTAAAACTCATTTCCCTCATTTATTTTTCTGGTTCAATGTTCGGGGACTTAAAAACAACAAATGGAATGATTTGATCCAAAAATGAAACTGAAGTTGAAAGAACGATTAAATTAACAATTTTTCTGAATACAAATGAAGAAATATAATAGTTGGGCTTAGGATTTATTCTTCTCTTTTTTGTTAGATAGGTTTCTTTGGGAGTATTTATTTGTTATGACTGCACATTTGGTTTCAGCCTTGTTTTTTTCTTCCATATTTTTCTCTTTTTTATCCCTTTCTTTTTCCTATATATCATTTATATTAGTTTTTGAAACCTACCATTCAATTTGATGTGAAATCTAATAGGTCTTAGATTGCTAAAAAGGGTTCAAGGCAGTTGGGAGTATTTAGAATCATGGAGTAAAATGAGTTGACCTAGTGACGAACAAGGGTTGATGTAAGTGATTAAATATTTAAAGGGAATAGTTTCAAACTACGGTGACCATTGAGCTAATATTTATTATCCTATTGAGTTTCCTACGCTTTCCTTTTATTTGTTCTCAATAAATTCATGTCTTCATAGATGGGCAGTTGACTTGTGAGACTAGTCAAGGTACAAGATGACTCGAACACTCATGGATTTATATATAAAGAAAGATTATTCTGAATCCTGGAGTAAAGATAGAATGTTGATGACTCATTTAGTGAATAGTATGTTATTGGCTGGGCACAACTCACCCTAGCTACAAATGAAAAAGTGAAGCTTATTCATAAAAGAAAAAATGAAAAAGAAAGCCAAAGAAGAAGGTACCTTTACAATGCCAATAGTTCAGAATTTTGGATTGAGATGGTTGGAGGTCCAAAATTTTAGGTTAGACAAGTTTTAACACAAGTGTTGTTTCTAAGTCTCTTTTAACTTCTAATTTTGTATTTAATAGATATCTAATCCTTGAGATATTTATTAGTTTCAAGAACTTGTTAGACTCAAAATTAATAGTTTAAGTACCTATAAATGCTTTTTAAAGTTCGGGCACCTATTAGACATAACATTGAAACTTTAGGAGCCTTTTAGATACAACTAATATCGAAACTTTAGGAGCCTTTTAGATACAATGTTGAATGTTGAAGCTTTTACCTTGTATAATGATTTTGAAATGATTCTTAAATTCTTATCTGCCTTGGTTTTTTTGTTTCTCAATCAATGATAAGAATTACAATTTTTTTCACAGGTAAAAGCTTTTAGGTCTATGATGCATGACGACATGATGGTTGGTGCTTTCTCTCATTCAACTGCTGTTGGAAAGTTGCGTCAAGACTTGCCAGATGTTCCTTTAGGTGCACGTGTTAATTTCCCTCGCTACAATCTTGATGAAGCAGCTTCTGTTTTTCACTATTACCTCAGGTATGCTTATTTTGTTGTTATTTTGAGAAGACACTGATTTCATTGAAAAAAGAAAATTAAGAATGTTACATGAAGAGAAAAAGGAATCCCTACAAAAGCTTTGATTAGTTAAGGATTTAGAATAAGCCCCTATTTGGCTATTAGAGGAGACGGAGCATTTAGAAACGAAAAGCTCCTCTCATCGAATCTTATAGAGGCGATAGTAAGTTGCAGAAAGAGTTAGCTGTTGGATGGCATTGC
Organism: Cucurbita pepo subsp. pepo; assembly: GCF_002806865.2. NCBI lineage: Eukaryota > Viridiplantae > Streptophyta > Magnoliopsida > Cucurbitales > Cucurbitaceae > Cucurbita > Cucurbita pepo. The sequence continues at coordinate 10,346,327 of NC_036639.1, read as the reverse complement.
CAACTCCCATCTCTTGATTTATATCGTAAAAAAAAATTTCTTTTGAAGTTCTGTAATTTTATAAGATATAAATGCAGTACTTGACTTAACAATACCTGATGAACTAGGCTTGTTTATTAGGGGGACCACAACCTACTTAGGAGAGTCCTGTAGACTCGTTGAGTTGAAAGCAACCTATTACAGGTTAAAACCGTCCAAAATTTCTCTAGTACACTTCCTTGTAAGAGAACAATGGAAGAAACAAGTGATCATGTTTTGTATCGGTATGCTGGTGGGTAGGACATCCTTTCGGCATCATATGTCTATTAATTTTCTTCTAGAGATAAAACCAGCCTCCAGAAAATCTAAGTATAACTAATTTTTCTTCAGAAACTTGTGTCGCAAATTCAGAAGTCATAATACTAATTTGTTGCAGTGGTCGGGATAACAGCTTATAATATTAGAAACAAAATTACTTCAGTGAAAAACTGAAGTATACAAGGGAGTGAAGTCAAGGGAAGTATAATGATCCTTTACTACAATATGTGGTGCTTTGCGAATAGTTTGAAAAGGAAGAGTATGAAATGCTCCTAGAAGAAAGAAAAGCTACTGTCTTAAAACTATCAAGAGTTCTATCAATCCTTTGGAGATTCTGTTGTTTCAGATGAGAGTTTCATTGGCCAATTGAATAGGTAGGTAGGTACTTTCCATGACAGGACCTCTTTTAACTGTAAAAGGTCATAGTAATTGACGTCTGGTTAAGTACAGTCTGATCTTTTATGTGAGTCTTTTCCTATGAACAACATTCAGTACTTTTGAGGGGATTGTTTTTTTCTTTATTTCTTTTTATTGAAATTCTTGAACTGTAACATGAATGTCACTCATCGCAATGTAGTTTGCAATCTTCAGTTGCAAAGGTATACCTGCTTGGTCGTTTATATGAATGTTGCTGTGTGGGGTGCTTTGAGATTGTTACCCAAGTTTGTGATTCGATTCGTAAAACGAACTGTAGAATGCATTGCTCAGTTAGTTGTTGATCATTTTGCTTGACAGACAAAGACTGATACGCCGCGAAGCCTTCTCAGAAGATGCCTGGAAAAAGGTATACTATTTGTCAAATGGAAATGGAGCAGAAATGCGGTGGTTGGTACCATTGATGCGGTGACAATGACACCAATGGGGCTAAGTGTCCTCCTTGCCTGTTCACATCGACTGGACACGGTACCATCGCTTAGAACTCATGCATATTTCTTCACTTGGAATTAGATATCCCTAACCCTCACAAGATGTGCGACATATCATAGGGCATTCTGGCCTAAGATACCGAGTCGAGTGTTTGTATTTGTAAGTTTAGCGCACGCACNCGACATATCATAGGGCATTCTGGCCTAAAATACCGAGTCGAGTGTTTGTATTTGTAAGTTTAGCGCACGCACATCGGAGAAGTAACCTTTTCTACGGCACAATTTTTATTGCCTACTTGGGCTACACTTATCATCTTGTGTGTTCTTTCATTAATATATATTCTAAATACATTCTTCAATAAGGTGTTATCTTTTAAGGAAGAACTTGAGATGCCCAATTTAGGCCGTTAGTTTTGCAGGCCACGTCCATACTCTTTAGTACTTATATATAGTATGGTTAGAGTATCTTATATATTGTATTTTAACGATGGCGTGAATGTATTAGACTATATTCTATTTTGATCTCTAAACTTTCTAAATATTTATTTTATTTTTAAAATTTTGAAGTTTATTTTATTTTGATTTAGAACTTATCGATTGTTTACTTTTATGTTATATGATAATGNCACTTATATATTGTATTTTAACGATGGCGTGAATGTATTAGACTATTCTATTTTGATCTCTAAACTTTCTAAATATTTATTTCATTTTTAAAATTTTTTGAAGTTTATTTTATTTTGGTTTAGAACTTATCGATTGTTTACTTTTATGTTATATGATAATGTGGGTACGTATTTGCATAGTATAAGATGTTTGAAGTGAGTATTGAATCAAGACCAACAGCCATAACCAAATAAGCCTAATGAAATGCAACATTAAAGGTCTCAGAGGACAAATAATTCATAGAATTAGAGTAAACAAAAGAAACTGGTGAACATACAAAATTTTAACACTCAAACTTCAAAGGTTAGAGTTCTTGCACTTTCATGTGGTTAGAGCTCCAGAAAAAGCAATAACAAAAACCTAAATGGTAATTTATATACAAATCCAGTTGAATTAAACAAACATACTCTACCCAGGCTATGTTATAATTGGGGGAAAAGAAATACATATAGAAAGTAGAAAACATTCTTCCAAGTGAACCGTATCAACTGCTCAGCTATCTTAAACACCAATATATCGTGCCAAAAAGTGGATGAGTTCGTAGTTACGTTCTGCCCTTCATTTTCGTTGCCACGGTTAGCACAGAAACACGCTTTAAGTGTCTGCTTGTGTACCTTACAGCTCCATTGTTTCAGAGTTGATGCAAGAAGTATCGTCAAAACTTATCGTCGAGTTTGAGTCCAGATTAGAACGGAGACTGGCACAGAGGGCAGGTGGATTTATGTGAAGTGGAGAACCATTTATAAAGGCATGCTGAATGGAACTTGTGCTTGCATGTCTTGCATGCCAAGCGGGGAATGCTGTGGTTGACTGTGTGGATAACACTGTAACAAATGGGACACTCTTCAACTCCTTCAAACTCCTTGTCAAAATTACGCTTCCATATCCTTATTGCTTCAGCTAAAGCACCATTCTGCATCACATAAGAAAAATCTAAATCATCCATTGCCCCTAATGCCCCTAATGCCCCTATATACCGACCTCTAGTCGTGCAGGTCCACTCGAATCTTACACGCGTCACAGCTAACCTAATACAGGAATTACCAGATTCGGGGGTTTTTCTCTTTTCATGTTTTAAGATGATTAGGCCTAAGATTCTGAACACCCTTTCAGTACAGAAAAAGAAAAAAAGTTACCTGATTACGGACAAACGACATCATGGACAATAACCACTTCCGCTGCTTAACTTCACTTATTCCCAAACTCCTCATACAATCAACATCAACGTGCCTCAGTGGATATGATGAAGGAAGGCGAATTACTAGGTCCATCCCCGTCTCGTCTTTGGTATACGTAGCAATTACCTCATTGGCTGATTTACTTACAACAACTGAGAAATTTTCATCAGCAAATTCAGCTTTCTTTATCTGCAGCAAAGAATATTTTTGTAAGAGAATGATAGTGTTGTACCCCACAAAAATAATATCCACATGAAGTTGTAGCTTTGTGCCTCTAAATGACACCTCAGCACGGTGCTGTGGTAGATTGACCAGTTTTACGAAGTGTTATAAGGGTACCTCAACAAGAGCCAACACAACGCGATTGAACTCCAGTGCAGGTACCCTTGCCAACTCATCTCCCAAGCTCATGGCATGTAGTATCTATCATGTTGAGCTTGGAGGATTTCAATGCTTATTCATGGCTAGAACCAGAATGAAGGAGCATGGCCGTTTACACTACCTCATTTGAAGACTTTAAGAGCAATAACTCTACCACATTTGATGGGAAATCGACTAACCTCTCGGCCCTTATCGTTAGGTTCAAGTTGTTCATTTATCTAATAATTGTGAATCAAGCTGGAGAAAGGCTAGTATCCTTTGACTTTGTGTTGTCTGTATGTTCTTTGAGAGGAGCATAACTCATCAAACAAGCCAAATCATGTAAAGTACAATGCCACTCATTTAGTTTGACCAAATCCTATGGTTCATGATACAAGCAACCTTACTACCTTACTTGAACAGGATCTATTTTATAGGTTGTACAAAAGTGTCCTGGACTCCTTGAGTTCTACAGATACAAGCAATCTTTACAAGATATTTGATACAGTTTGGCTGGAAACCAACCACGTGAACATAGACTATCACCAAAAGGAAGTCGCATTCAAGAGGAATTGGTACCACCCATAGAAGTGATCCGAGCAATGGGCATTAAAAGCTAAGCAGTTAGTTAGTAAAGGGTATTGCCATGTCTGCTAGAGCTACTGAAATTGACAAAATAAGCAACAGTAGACTTAGAACCAGATGCTAAAGAGTTCTATGTTGTGTTTTGAATGACCCACCTGGTCCACCCCCATCTCTAGGCATACTTTTGCAAACTAATACTGAGCAGCACCCAAATGAAATCGAAATTAAGCGAGTAAATTCAAGGAGCTTAATTTCATTGTCTTGGATAAGTTGAAAAAGTAACAATAAGTATACACAGCTAATAAATGAGCTTCGTCACAAGAGAACACATACCTGGGACAGTTCATTCGCAATGAGAGAAGGACTGCACCATGCTTTTGTAAAGGATTCAATGACAGAAGACTTTGAACGGTCACGCAAATCACAAAACCACCCTCGAACATAAGCAGGAAGAACACGGAGCATCAAGCCATATATTGCTCCAGCATATGATGCCAGTTTCACTGGTTCAACGGGCCAAAGAAATTCCACCAAAAACAATAATGAACCTGTGGTAATGGCTTGGTTTGCTGCAGTTGCAGCTTCTGATAGCCCAGCTGGAAGTTCTGTATCTTTCTTCTTCTGAAGAGCCATGCCTTCAACAGGTATATGCTGGAAAAGGCAATCTAATATCCTTGAACTAGCAGAATTCTGGATATATTGAACCAATCTTTCCCTTGCAGATGAGGATGGGGGCAATGACCATAAGTGTGACAGCAACAAAGACCAAGCAAGAAATATATTCACCTACAAAAATTAAATCGTTAGTAATCAGGTCCTATTAAAGCAACAAGTATCAACTGAAATTTGAATTTGATATTTAAAGTTTTGACAATTCGATGGCAGTTGGCAAGTAAATGTTAGAGACAATGTACTCACCCTTTCTTGGGCCATCAACTCCATGTCAAAAACATCATCAGGGAGTTTCTCAATCATAAATACAATTTCTTCCTTCAAAAGCACATTATATTCTGATGAAAAATCAACTTGAGTAGAGCCCTGTTCAGTCGTGGTATCATAATCCAGGTAGCATGAAGTATTTTCTCTAATAATTGCAGAGTAAGAAATTGGTTCAGTTGAGAGCATAAAATAGGCTGCATATTGCAATGAAGGAACCGGTTTGGTGGAAAAAAGAATGCCATATAAAGAACTAACAGGGCCTTTACTGAGTCCCCAAAATTCAATTGATTTTACTGCTCTCTCTCTAGCATCTTTTGAGGATTTAGTAACACTTGAAGCTATCAAGTCCCAGAAATGAGGAAGTTCAATTCTTGAGGATGCTATAATGGTTGTAGCTTTATCACCGTAGGAGCATACAATGGCCTCAGAAATTCCAGTGCAAAAGAACATGCGAAGAATTCCTTCAACAATGCGATCATTGACATGGTTCAATTTATCTAATCGCTGAGGGTTTAAAGTTTCCATATCTTTCAGTCCTTGTAGCCCAAAGGAACCATAAAACAAAGAAAATGACAAAAGGGCATTTCTCGAAATGCAAAACGGGATTGGGTCTGAAATCTTAACACTTTGCTCAAGCTTTTCTAAAATTTCATTTGCATTCATTGAAGTAGAGCTATTGACGATAATACCATTCACGCTTTCAGCAATTTCCTCCATTACTACAACGGCTGGTTGGATCCAACTCATTAACTGACACAACAAAAACTCCCAATCTTCGTCATTGAATTGCTTCCAGCAGTAGCCGACAGAAACAACCATAAGCTCGGACAATAACATTTGTACCCGCGGTGCATGATTAACTGTAGATGATCTACCAGATATATTTCTCTGTTTTCGAAATATTTCCAATAAAAGACTGCTCTCCTCAGTGCTTATATTTCTGTCCGGCTTCAACGTGTGTAAGCCTCCCATGGAACTACTAAAGGGATAACAAGATATCACCAACAAAAGCCAATCTTCCATATCTGCCAGAAGAAATCAAAACCCATCAAGGATAACAAATAATGTCCACGCAACAATAAATAGACCACAAATCACACATGATAAAGTCAAGTTAAATGAATACATGAGTCCCTAGTGCTTTTAGCCTTTTTTTCAGCTTCGTTCCTATCATTTAATAAGTTTCAATTTTGTCTTTATGTTTTAACATCTCAATCAGTACCCCTATTGGTTACTGCTAAAATGGGTTGGTGATATAAAATTTAGTGAGTTGAATAAAATTTAGAGAAAAAAGATAATCTAATAGAGGAAAGATAAAGCTTCTAATTTCCCCAAAATTCTAAATGGATAGAAATTTTAAGTTTTCTTATCTTATGTAGCTTCTTTTCTTCTTTATATTATGTCATGTAAATCTATTATCAATCAATTTGAACATTTACCAACCAGAAGGACTAAATTTTAAAATGTTAATACGTAAGGGACTAAATTGAAGCTTTTTAAAAACTAAAGACTAGATTTTGAAACCTACCCAAACACTAGGGACTAGGACATATATTCAGTCATGATTCTTAAAAGAAATATTCATAAATATGAAATGAAAGTTGGAAAGGAAGTTTTTCCAGGGAAATAGTGCATAAAGTCATTAGCAAAAGTGAAAATCTACCAAAAAAAAAAAAAAAAAAAAAAAAAAAAGACCAAATGATCATTTCCACGTTGGTGCACATTATGCAAGAAAGACAACAAAGCACAAAGCCACTTATATATGCAATGCACATATGCTCAAAATTTATGGACAAGGATTCTCAATATCATCAGACGACATCTTACTTTTCCTAAGGAAGTAAAAGATTTATGGAAGAAAGATACCAAAGAGTCTTCATGGAGAAGACACCGACTTATACAACGCTCTTCGACAATGTTGTTCACTATATTTGGGTGTAAATTGCCTAATATTTTTCCTTCTTATAGTCCTACCTCCCTCAATGTAAATTGAGAAGGTTTTATTGTAAACATCATGGATAACCCATTCTTTTATAATAAATAAATAAATAAATAAAATGAAAAGCTGTAATTATCAATAAGCATTCATACCAAAAATTGCACCCATCACTCCTTTAATCAAAAGTCCCCAGATAAAGAGCAAGGAATAAGAGGAGTATAATTTGGGCTGACTTGAGGATTATTATATAGAAAAAAACCCTATTTACCGATCCCCCTCTTTTGTAATTATATATATGAAGAAAACAGCTGCACTTGAGCCTTATATGTTTGATGAAGAAAATGAAACTCGTAATGATAAATTAGAATATTCTAATAGTAGAAAATGAATGCTCTCTTTTCACGTCCCTTGTACACATGTTATCTAACATATATAGGTTTCACAATGCTCTCCCTTCACAACATCTGTTTTCGAAAGAAGGTGATATGGCATCCACTTGAATGCTACTTCAAATGCAAAGTCATAAAAGATATAAGAAAAAAATTAAATGAGATATGTTAGGAACAATTCAACAAAAGGAAACACATGCACAAATTAAATATGATCAAAATAGTCAGAAACGATTTCTATCTATGGTCCATCAATTAATGTCAACTACTTCGACGCATACCTTCCCCAGCCTGCCATTGACTTAATGATGGGAACAAAAGGACTCTCTGGAGCCAACCCTCGATTGTATTTTGAATAATATTTTCCTTTGAGCCCTCCACAGAGCATGAACCAGAATCATCAAACACAGTGTTTCTTTCACACATCGGACGAATAAGAAAACTCACAATCAGTGGAAGAATCCTTAAACAGTCAATATTCACTGCTTCACCAATGAAAAGTCTTCTAACAAGCAACTCAAACAGTGAACTAGCTTTGTCTCTCCCCCATATGTTCTCTTTTAACATACTGAAAAGAAGAGATGCGAGAGCTCTCAAGAATGGTTCTTGAATATCCTCTAGTAAGGTATCTGGATAAGGCGAAATATTGACGATGCTTTGAGCAGCCCTGCTACCGCAGAGAAGAGCCCCATCCAACAATATGTTGAAGGTGGAATCCAACAAGCTTTCATGTGAACAGCTCCTTTTGACATAAGCACAAAATAAAGGAAGGAAAGAGCCTCTAGCATTACCTCCTGGCCACTTCCATGTGCATAATATTTCAGCAACCAGCCAAGCACGGCAAGTAACCTCATTATTTGTCGCCTCACCAAGGCAAGGTGAAGAATTTTCAACTTGGCCAGAAAAAAATTTCTCAAGTCCAATCTTTGACATAAGCATGCTTGCTAAAGAAATAAGCTTGTGATTNCGCCTCACCAAGGCAAGGTGAAGAATTTTCAACTTGGCCAGAAAAAAAATTCTCAAGTCCAATCTTTGACATAAGCATGCTTGCTAAAGAAATAAGCTTGTGATTTCCAGATTTCTGCATATGAAACATCGGTGTATTTAACATTCAGTATTCAACGCCTCATTGGAACTTTTACAACAGAAAACACAATTTTGGTCAGAGATTAGAAAAACAGTTATCAATGACTTAATTAATTAAATGGATGGAAACAGAATGCATCGAAGAAGAAATGCTTGACAGAATGTAGCCTAGGCAGTGTACGACTATCACGTACTCCTAGAAGGACAAACTTTGTTCGGGCCGACAGTAAAATTGAGCAGTGATTGCTATTTTATCGGCATAGAACATCTACCAAGCAACATAGAGGGAAAACAATGGATGGTCAGATACCCGCTCTCTAATATGGGTGATTAACCCAATAAGACGAGGAAAACCCAAACATGCAGATACACATTCAGATAGTTATATTNGTATGCAACGCCTCATTGGAACTTTTACAACAGAAAACACAATTTCAGTCAGAGATTAGAAACACAGTTATCAATGACTTAATTAATTAAATGGATGGAAACAGAATGCATCAAAGAAGAAATGCTTGACAGAATGTTGCCTAGGCAGTGTACGACTATCACGTACTCCTAGAAGGACAAACTTTGTTCGGGCCGACAGTAAAATTGAGCAGTTATTGCTATTTTATCGAGCATAGAACATCTACCAAGCAGCATAGAAGGAAAACAATGGATGGTAGATACCCGCTCTCTAATATGGGTGATTAACCCAATATTACAAGGAAAACCCAAACATGCAGATACACATTCAGATAGTTATATTTTTATTAAAAACCAAAGAATGATATATATTTATATCGTTATCAGAAAATACAGAAAGAAATTGTCAAACTTCAGCATTCACAATAGTATTGAACTGTCATGAAGAAAGAAATGGTATAAATTAAACAAAGCCCANCCACAATAGTATTAAACTGTCATGAAGAAAGAAATGGTATAAATTAAACAAAGCCCACTCACGTGAATATCAAAGCCAATGTTTTTCGTATTTGAAGCGGCCAATTCATTTGGAGCCATGAGGTTGGGAGCAATCCAGAAAGGCCATGTATCACCCTTGATCAAAAGCTGGTCTAACATATATTGTTCCTCTAAGTGATCCTGAGAGATTTGATCCTTAATTTCAANGGTTGGGAGCAATCCAGAAAGGCCATGTATCACCCTTGATCAAAAGCTGGTCTAACATATACTGTTCCTCTAAGTGATCCTGAGAGATTTGATCCTTAATTTCAAGCATCCATTGGCAGCACAAAGACACAATTTCTTCAGTATCGTCACTGAAGATGGCAGACCTAATAAACTGAATCAGGATACTTCCATATTTTTTTCTGTTGTGTGTTTTACAGTTCTTCCAAAACTGATAAATCTTTTGGCGTAGGACACGCACACGTCCACCAAAAAGCAACCTTTCTCTCCTTTCTTCCTTAAATTTGTCATCAAGCATATCATCTTGTCTTTCTTCTATACTACAATCCCAGTCAATAGCATATATAGTAGCTAAAATACTAGGAAGTAGATAATTTTCTTCCCCTAGGTTGTATAAGCAAAAGACGCAGCGGTCAAGTACTTCTAGAGAAAAATGTGCCATCGCAACAACATCTGAAGAACTTATGGAATTGGGGAAAGAATTTCCTGGCTTAGGTATCAATGAAGAACAAGAATTTCTTGCCCAACTTAAAGGAGAGTGCAATAAGAAACTAACTAATTTCTGAAATACCGCCTCGAATATAGCAATCAATGTATCTCTTGACACAAAAGAAGAGCAATCACTCTGTACTGAACCACCCAAAACAGAACTGCAAAGAAGAGAGATGATTAAGATTAAAACATAACACATCAAAACTGCGGACTAATATTTTAAATAGGACTCTACTAAGGCTAGNGAAACTGTGGACTAATATTTTAAATAGGACTCTACTAAGGCTAGGACTCAGTTTGCAAGAGTTATTTCATTTCTCAAAAACAAGCAACCTTCCACCAATCTTTGGATACATGCAAAAGAAAAGGGTAGGAAAATGGAAATTGTCTAGCCATTTCCTGTTGGTGTGTGTGTGCTCGCATATATATGCATACACACACACATCCATACATACATACACACATCCATACATAGATACATGCATACATATACATATACATATACATATACATATATACTTCTTTTACAGAGGTGAAAGATGATCGAGTCATTTTCAAGAAACATGGCACTATATCAATCTGAATCATGAAATTCAATTCCCACTAAAGGACTTCCCGAGATGTAATGTATCCAACTTTCTAACTCATAATTGTAAGATTATGCAGTTAATAAGGGAAGAGGAAGAGAAAAAGTTGGAAGTAAAATGTACCGTTTCTAATGTATAAAAATACCACAGTTTAAAAAGCAAGTGAAATGAAGATACTAGTTTTCATGGGCCACTCCAATTGAAATAAATGATTAAATCAAGAAAACTAGTAAGTATGAAATGGTTCAAAATGTGTACCATGTGTGATTCTAAATCGTAAATGTATCAGTTTTTTAAAACATAATTAGGTATAATCATTAAGACAAGAGATCTATAGTTTAGATACCATAAAAACTCTGTAAATGAACTTCTAAAGGGAGCCTGGGATTGCGCTATAGCAACAGCAGCAGATTCCAAATGCTCATGATGCCAGTTCCCAAGGTTAGCCTTCTGCCAAGTATTGGTGACATTTCTTGCGTCACTATTCGTAATTTTTCCTCTTGCTCTGTCTAAAAGCTTTGCCAACATGGCTAAACTTTCTGAGTTAATGGACTCAAGCACAACTCCAGTATGATCTAGATTAAATGAGTAACTGATAACAGAATTCCATTGATGGGAGAAACGTTCATCATCAATTAGTGCAAGCAAGAGATCTAATCGAGCACCAGCAGAGCTATTATTCCCTTGCAAACACCAAGGAACAAAAACTTCATTAAATATTTGCATGAATTGTCTTGCCTCCACATCTTGGGCCTCAACACCAGACAAATGAGTAGAGGACATTCCATTATTACAAATAAATAGTTCTCGAACAATCTTGCGAGGCCCAAAAACAGAAATAGCAGCAGATAGAAGCCTCACACCATCTGAAGATTCCTGATGTCAATGAAACAAGAATAATGTAGTTTGAATTAGAAATATTTGAAGTTCAATATTGGGAAAAGGCATAAGGTATTAGACATTAATACATTTTGGGAGTGATAGTCTGTGGGCCAAAAAGGCAGCCACAGAAACTGTGAGGCACGCAGGTTATCCACATTACAGCTTGGCATAAGTAAGATAACTAATAATTAGGTAAAGAAGTTCAAAATAGCTTCTTAAAGAATTTCTGGAACAAGAGTTCAATTGTGGGAAAAGGCATAAGATATTAGACCTTTATACATTTTGGGAGTGATTGTATGTGGGACCAAAAGGGAAGCCACAGAAACTGTGAGGCACGCAGGTTATCCACAGTACAGCTAGGCATAAGTAAGATAACTGATAATTAGGTAAAGAAGTTCAAAATAGCTTCTTAAAGAATTACTGGAACAGGAGTTCAATGAATTCAAGTCATGCAAACCTGAGCACGTTGTTTCTGTGTTTTAGAACGAAAATTCATGTATTCCTTCTCTTCAGAATAATGTTCAGACTTGTACTCCAAAGGGAAGACTAAAATTTGATAATGCAACTATACTAGCTAACTAAATGTATAAACCTTTGGTTTCTATAGTAATTTAACCACCACATCCAAAAATAGAAAAAGCATAAGTGCAAAGAAGAAACACTTTGAATAATGTTTCCAAGAAGTATGAGATATTGCCTTACATGCGATCTTATAATCGGGAAAGCATTTGCCAGTGTTGGTCCTACCAAGAGAGCCAAGGGCCAGATATCATCCTTGTCCATAGAAAGTTGCTCCAATTCTAATATAAATCCTATAATCTGTTCTATGGTTCCCGAGGCTACTTCTGTATTATCTGTCAACTGGAACATACTAATACAATTCTTCTGAAATTCCGTAGCAAAAACAGAAAGTAGATCATGTTCCACTAGGTAGATGCCGGATAGAATTTCAACAATGCATTTTCTCAAATCTTGTAAGTAGCTCATCGGATACTTTGTACTTGGTGTTTCTGCGGTCCTCTTGTTATTCAAAGGNCGCAAGCCTTTCTGCATTTGACGAATGGAATGGGTTCCTTCCAACCCATAAATTCTCGAAAAAGTTGAGGAGAAATTTCTGCTCTCCCACAGCACTAGGTGGAACTGTGTCCAAAAATAAAATCAAAGCTGGGTAGGAAATCAGTTGGGATCCAAAGCACCCATTTCTAAGAAAATTCCAAAATCTATTCAGTACAGTTTTCTGGACATTCACATATGTCCAACAGTTGGGCAGCCTTTTAGAAAAAAGTAATACTGCATCCCACATTGATGAATGGCAAGAAGGGTCTTTCTCCTGAAAAGCACCAAGGATAGAACCGGAAATAGTTTTCATGCTCTGTTCCTTAAAAGCATGAGGAATGTTTTTCACAAGGCTCTTTAAGACTGAAAAGGTAGCAGATCGGACAATGGTACTTTTGGACTGCAACAGGTGTACAAAGTATTTATGCTCGGTGAACAACTTTTCAGCAAATGAAATAGCAGTTTCCCTAGACTTGGAAGCATGCTTTGTTTCACCACTGCCTTTCCCAGTCNGCTAGGCATAAGTAAGATAACTGATAATTAGGTAAAGAAGTTCAAAATAGCTTCTTAAAGAATTACTGGAACAGGAGTTCAATGAATTCAAGTCATGCAAACCTGAGCACGTTGTTTCTGTGTTTTAGAACGAAAATTCATGTATTCCTTCTCTTCAGAATAATGTTCAGACTTGTACTCCAAAGGGAAGACTAAAATTTGATAATGCAACTATACTAGCTAACTAAATGTATAAACCTTTGGTTTCTATAGTAATTTAACCACCACATCCAAAAATAGAAAAAGCATAAGTGCAAAGAAGAAACACTTTGAATAATGTTTCCAAGAAGTATGAGATATTGCCTTACATGCGATCTTATAATCGGGAAAGCATTTGCCAGTGTTGGTCCTACCANTCCCTGATCTTTCAGTCCGAACACTCACTAAGACATCAATTAATGTGGCTAGAGCAAGCAGTGATGAAGAGATAACCTGCGTTTGAAGACAGCAAGAAACAGCATAACAGCACAACTTAAAACAAAAATAAAATCCTCAAGCAGAAAGTAGTAGTATTTCCAATTAGGCAACTGGAAAATTGATATACAACATGAAGAGGAAATTCAGTCAAAGGAGGGAGTATGATATGAACCACGACCAAGGAATTTCCATACCTCAAGGTCCAATTACAATGACGAGAGCCAAGAAGCTACAACAAACCTTGTACACATATATCCAGGCTATGGTGAACTCATCAAAGGAAATTCTAGAAGACGTTGGAGACCTCCCTTATATGTTGTGCAAAGTTGAGCTTCAAGAAAGAGATGCATTAAATGCACTTTAAGTTGCGTTTATTGAACTCAGCTAAATTTATGGAACTAGTCCAAAGATCACTAGTAAGCACATTTCATTAGTTGCACTATTTAATTATAATTTAAATATTTGTTTGTCATATTTAAGCTAGTTTTTAATATAGGAGTTAAAGGTTATATTGTAACCCACATAGGTTACCATATTCCACCATTAACTAGCCATTCATATTCCACCATTAACTAGCCATTTTAATAGGGAGGGTTATGGGTATTTCTCATTTACTAGCCAATTTAATTTGGGAGTTATGTGTGGTTAAGGTTGTAAAGGCTATATAAAACCTTCTTTTCTTTGATTAGAGACATCACATTTCTATTCTTTTTTTTATTCCAAAATGTGATGTCTCTAATAAAAAAAAAGAAGACTATTAGCCTTTACAACCTTAACCTATGTGACACATAACTCCCAAATTAAATTGGCTAGTAAATGAGAAATACCCATAACCTCCATATTAAAATGACTATTTAACGGTGGAATATGGTAACCTATGTGGGTTACAATATAATCTTAACTCTTATATTAAAAACTAGCTTAAATATGACAAACAAATATTTAAATTATAATTAAATAGTGCAATGAATGAAATGTGTTTATTAGTCATCTTTGGACTAGTTCCATAAATTTAGCTGAATTCATTAAATGCAACTTAAAGTGCATTTAGTGCATCTCTTTCTTGAAGCTTAACTTTGCACAACATATATGGGAGGTCTCCAACGTCTTCTAGAATTTCCTTTGATGAGTTCACCATAGCTTGAATATATGTATACAAGGTTTGTTGTAACTTCTTGGCTCTTGTCCTTGTAATTGAACCTTGAGGTATGAAAATTTCTTGGTCGTGGTTCATATCGAGAGAGTATCTAACATGCAATGTAAATATTAGGAACCATCCCTGTTCAAGAATAATTTGGGACATGAAGCTATTACTTTGAGGTAGCGAAGTCCCGTTATTGCAATAGCACTACTGCTACTGTTGGCCACTACCATAATGCAGATAGAGATTTAATGAAAAGTAATAGGGAAAAGAAGAAAAGAGAAAAAATTAATACGCACGCTTGTGCTATGAGAAATAAAAAGACATGATCGTTGATATACAGTCANATTCCAAAATGTGATGTCTCTAATCAAAGAAAAGAAGGCTATTAGCCTTTACAACCTTAACCTATATGACACATAACTCCCCAATTAAATTGGCTAGTAAATGAGAAATACCCCTAACCTCCATATTAAAATGACTATTTAACGGTGGAATATGGTAACTTATGTAGGTTACAATATAATCTTAACTCTCATATTAAAAACTAGCTTAAATATGACAAACAAATATTTAAATTATAATTAAATAGTACAATGAATGAAATGTGTTTATTAGTCATCTTTGGACTAGTTCCATAAATTTAGCTGAATTCATTAAATGCAACTTAAAGTGCATTTAATGCATCTCTTTCTTGAAGCTTAACTTTGCACAACATATAAGGGAGGTCTCCAACGTCTTCTAGAATTTCCTTTGATGAGTTCACCATAGCTTGAATATATGTATACAAGGTTTGTTGTAGCTTCTTGGCTCTTGTCCTTGTAATTAGACCTTGAGGTATGAAAATTCCTTGGTCGTGGTTCATATCGAGAGAGTATCTAACATGCAACGTAAATATTAGGAACCATCCCTGTTCAAGAATAATTTGGGACATGAAGCTATTACTTTGAGGTAGCGAAGTCCCGTTATTGCAATAGCACTACTGCTACTGTTGGCCACTACCATAATGCAGATAGAGATTTAATGAAAAGTAATAGGGAAAAGAAGAAAAGAGAAAAAATTAATACGCACGCTTGTGCTATGAGAAATAAAAAGACATGATCGTTGATATACAGTCAACCCTAGTAATAGACAAACATGAAGCAGAATCCAAGAGGGAGAATTTGAAAGCACACCTGCTGGTGCATCTCTTCCAATTCATCCTTAGCAACTACTTTATCTGACAAAGTGTCTGGTGTGAGCTTCAAGTTTTCCTCCAGGTATATAAATATCTCAGTTGTACATAAAATTAAAGCATCTACTCTCTTTTCCTGAGCAGGAAATGCTGCCTGTTGTTCACAATTCATTTAAAGCGGAAAGTGTTAAAAGGTTCCATAAGAAATGAATTCAACTGGAGTTGGGAATTTTTTGGCAATAATGATCACCGCCCCCCTCTCTCAAGTCATCACCAGTACTCTACTATAAATGAAAATNACTATTTAACGGTGGAATATGGTAACTTATGTAGGTTACAATATAATCTTAACTCTCATATTAAAAACTAGCTTAAATATGACAAACAAATATTTAAATTATAATTAAATAGTACAATGAATGAAATGTGTTTATTAGTCATCTTTGGACTAGTTCCATAAATTTAGCTGAATTCATTAAATGCAACTTAAAGTGCATTTAATGCATCTCTTTCTTGAAGCTTAACTTTGCACAACATATAAGGGAGGTCTCCAACGNATTGCATCATTCCACTGGATCCTTCTTCAGTCAATATCGTTACCTTATCTATTAATTATAAATTCCTTGTTTTATTAGACAGAAACAAAGTTGTTTGTAGATTGTTTTTTTTCTAAAAAAAAAAAAAACAAATCTAAGTACGATCCAAGAAAATTTAGTGTTTAATGGAAATTGACCAGTCACGCTGCAGTATGCCGCCAACTCAAGTTGGGGGACAGAGTGAAAATCAATTGAGGTTCCAAAAAGCCATATGAATGCCAGACAGATAATCTCATTTGCAAAGGATAATGCCATTTGTTTTATATTCGTTAAAGAAATATGGTTCGTTACAAATAAGGCCCTTGTTCTGTTTTCGACTTCTTAGAAGATAGCATAACCAAACTAGAAGAAAAGAAACTTTCAGAAACTTCTTTTCGTAATTCATAAAATTTACTGAGATTTTTTAGCTTACAAAACAAAGATGTTGCAAAACTTCCTTGCTTTAAAAACATGATGTGTCAAAAGTTCCCTACAATTTTCACGTGCATAGTATTTTCCATTTTGTCTAGCAACACAATGAGAGGTAATTTGAGGAGTTTAAACCTATTTAGCACGGACACACCAACAAAAAGAATCTAAATCATCTTTTATTTTTCTATATGTAAAAGTGCTCTCCAAAGAAGCTAAAATCAAAATTTGTGAAACTGCATGGTACTTGCACACAAACTATGCTTTTGATTGATCAAAGTCCCCAATTTGAGATCATGAACCCAAACCTTTGGACATTTATGTGCGAACCTTACTCCATCCATACACCCTCTCTCAAGTCATCACCAGTACTCTACTATAAATGAAAATGCTAATCAGTTTGGTAATTGATAACATACCTGCAATGATTGCATTGCACTTTGAGAGACTTCAGAAACTGAATCAAACTGAGAAAACCACCATGGCCCCATCAGAGATTTCAGATGCGGAGCTATCTCTCTCCTGAGGAACATGAAAGAAATCCCACAAGCTAATTTAGTGCCTAAGCCTTATGACAAAATGAATTGATTGGCTACATTACATTAATGAGACCTGGCAACTAACCATTGAACATATTAAATAATTGAATTCTGCCAATCCTTGAACGTGTAAATATCCAAATCCAACAAGAATAAGCCAGAAAGTAATTGAACAAAAAGGTTTAAGAAAATTTAAGGACTTCTTTATCAGTATATATCAGATGTCTACTTATAGTATAGTATGAGACTTATCTATAATCTTCGGAAGTATCTTTGTATTCAATAAATGCATTTCAAACAAAAAATAGCTTATGTTGTCAAACTCATCATTACTCTACATATGATCTAGAAGCTTAACCACCAAACTAAACAAAAGTTGCACTGAGATCAATATGCTACTCGTGCAGAATTGGGAGTGATACAGATTTGGGAAGGGCCAAAAAGTACCCAGCAGCAATGACGAGATTGGTCATTGTCTCATGTGTAGCAAGTCGTACATCTCTATTATAGTCCATCAACAGTTTCTTGTATTCAAATACCTATAAAAGAAATGGAGAGAGCTATCATTGAAAAAGAGCAAACATTTAGAAAATGCAGCACGATATATAACTAAAGTCATAATATGACAACAAATAAAATTGGCTGGTAGACAAAATATTAAATAGTTAAAAGAGAAGAAGAAGAAGAAGAAAGCAATCAAATCAAACATTAGACTAGAACTTCAGTTAATTATGCACCCTGGATAGTGTACATAAAAACTTGGGAGCAAAGATAAATTAGAGTTTCCTATAAATCCAGCTAAACCATAAGGAAACAAGAAAGAACTTATCCACATAATATGCAATGGCTGAAAAGAAATGAGCAAAAGAGAATAATTTTGAAAAGAACAAGTAAAGGTAAATTCTTTATAGAAGGAAACGGTCATCTTTCAAGCATAACATATACATTTCAACACTCCTCCTTAGGTTAAAGACAAGCCGAAAGGCTTTGTTCCTATAGAAGTGTGAGACAATACCCTAAAGCGGATGGTAGTGAAGCCGTGGCTCAAAATTATACTACAATACAACACAAAGTTGTTGGAAGGAAGCATAAGCGTCCATGAAGATCCATCATATTTTGCACAGTGGTCTGACCAGGCTGCATTACTAAATGCTAAATAGGTGAGAAAGGATGCAAGAAGAACACAAGAAGTAAATTGGGGAAATAAAAGGACTAAATAGTAAGGATTTCGTATATTACCCTACTTCAAAAGCTTCTTTGTCAAGACTTAGCAGAAAAAAATTAGTCACTTTGGGGATAGCTCAATGGAGGAAGATACTCATGGGAAAAAGTATCTTACATAGAGAGTTACTCAGTCAACAATGTTCGAGCCATAATCATATACCCTTATCATTGGAGAAAGTAAACCCCCAACAATTGAAAAGATTGCAAAGACAACTTCAGTTATCAAAGGGGTTGTCAGCCACTGAGTGTGGCAAGACCAACAAAGTTAGAATGCCCCAGCTTGCATGGGACACAGGGACTATAGGACATGTAGTTCGTGAAGAAATGATGCCCACACCTTCCAAAACTCCAAACAAGCAATAGTCTAAATAATAATAAGGCAATCAAGAAATAGCTTTTGGTCACAAACGAATGGAATCCAGATTAGCTCGAAGAGAATCTTAGTGGTCCATGATATTGTCTGGGAACATGAGAAGATTGAAGACTAGAAGAAAAAGAGGATTCTTGAGGAATTGAATTGTGATTCTGTAAGAGAGAGAGAGAGAGAGAGAGAGAGAGAGGGAGAGAAAATAATAGTAATAACTGTCCAAAATGAACAAGGATTTTGTCAAGTCTATTAGGAGCTTGAGAGGTGTTGATTTTAAGGAATCCAAAGAAACTTCACAGGTCGTTAAAAGTTGTGGAGGTGTGCTTATAGAACCTAGAAGGATTTTTTATATCAGGTATTTGTAGCATACAGAGAGCCTGGAAACATCATGGGTTTCAGTGAAGGTCATGGTGTTTTTGGCTTCATAAGAATGGATTAATTATATTCAAAACTCTAGATAACTTTAAAGCTTCCTTGAATAGCCTCATAAATCTAATAGCTCTTTCTTTTCTTCTTTCTTTTTTATTTATTTATTTTTTTTTTTTCCTTCCAACAAAAAATGAAGGCTTCCATTTAGGAATATAAAAAAGGTGCAAACAGTGGCATCCAAAAAAAACAACCAACAATAAAAACCTAATCTAAAGACAGTTCAACCAAAAAACAAATATATGAATGAATGTATGTATATAGTAACATCTTATATTATCATACGGAACTTTAATGAAATTGTTTCTTTACAAAAAAATAAAGTATATATAGTATGTCTATATACAGACATAATACATACATACATACATTTATTCCATAAGAAACAAATTAGTATATAATATGCACAAGGCCCATCTCAAGGAATTATATACTCCAGCTCACAACTCAATTCCCCTTCCCCTATGGTTTCTATATCAAATCACCCTAACACTCTCATGACTATACCACATTAAAGGAGAATCACTAATGTATATGTATGCAACCCAACAACAAATGATATTAAACATGAAAATGAATGAATTCATAAGTCATCCATGCAAAGCCAAGATTAGCTGAACATGGAGAAGGAAAGAGAGGTACCCATTGTGGAATAATTGACGCAACGTCTTTCCCAGACTTCTGCTTAAGAAACTCGGACAAAGAGGCCAATGCTTTGAGCTGTTGAAAATCTAATAGCAAATTAGTTCCTATTAAAGAACCCTTAAAATTTTAACTGAAAAAAAATAGTAAATGTGAATATTATTCACTCGTAAGATCTCAACGAGTTTCCTCTACAGTATGTACAAAAAGTAAAATTTTGATGCAATGGTCCTAACCAACACTCTGGCTCACAATGGTGCTTTCAAATGTATGACTGTTACAACTAACTCTACACTTAAACGATTCCACACCTTTTACAGGAAAAGAGTACTCGTTATAATTAATCAATGATTATTATAACATTCAGATAGTTTTAAACAACGAGANAATTCCACACCTTTTACATGAAAAGAGTACTCGTTATAATATATCAATGATTATTATAACATTCAGATAGTTTTAAACAACGAGAAGTTGTCCAAGTGTAATACTGAATTTAGATATGCAATTGTTGAGATAGAAAAGGGGGGGAAAATACACCAAGCCAGTAACTTTTTTTTCCTTTAAGAAAATAACAATAGGCCCGTTTTCAGAAATCCCAATCAAGTTTTTAGTATCCTACTAATATTCTGAACGCACGACAGTTTTGTAGTTTGATAGTAGAATTAAACTGGAGGCAGAGGCTCTGGAGTGATGTTGAAAATTGGAAGAGATATGTCGACCAGTACTCAACATTAGATAGCGCATTTTCGCTTAAGAGTAATACATTGACGAGCTTCTTATTAGCCGTGCGTCAGGAACTCTTAACTACTTATTTCCTAGTGAAGAGCCTTGCTTAACAGTAGATGAAAGACAACAGATAACTACATATAAATTACCTTGGTGGTTGGGTCTTTCCTTGAAAGCCTCTTCAAGTGCTGTGCAACTTCACCATCAATATCCTGCGTGCACACAAATATAATAAAAAAACGGTCCTATCAATGATTACAAATTCATTAATCAAGCAGCGTTACAATAATATCTATCATGTCTCAACTCTCAATCCAAACAACCATACCGAAAAAGATGCTGCATCATCCCCAGTGAGAGTAGAATCGAGCCGGTAACTACCAAGAAAACCGCCGAATCCAGCAGCGTTAGCGGCGGAATCCGATGGCAGAAGTGACGCTGCCAAACTGTGTGCAAAAGAAAAGTTGAATTTCTCAAAGGAATATGAACAAAAAGAAAAGAATTTTAGCTAATGGAATAACTGAAAGCGGCGATCTTCGTAAATATGGAAGAGAAGTTAACAACCTGCTGCTTGAAGGTCTAGCCTTGCTTCTAGCACCGTCTCCCTTGGGTCTACCCATTCAAATT
The DNA here is from genome assembly GCF_002806865.2 of Cucurbita pepo subsp. pepo. Taxonomy (NCBI): domain Eukaryota; kingdom Viridiplantae; phylum Streptophyta; class Magnoliopsida; order Cucurbitales; family Cucurbitaceae; genus Cucurbita; species Cucurbita pepo. Next base: position 10,325,032 of record NC_036639.1, on the reverse strand, counting down.
ACAGGCAATAGCACAGGTGAAAAATAAAGAGGGATTGAGAATCCGAGAAAGTTGAGAATAGAGATGGAAATCCGGATTATATTGGAAGTCCGCCGATTGAAAGGGGGAAGTTCTCAAAACGCGATGAGGTTCAGAGGTCTGGTAAAGGAGTAACGATACGCCGCCGCCACCGCCACCGCCGCCTTCCCCCTGAAATCGGTTAGTCGGATTCAGCTCCGCCTCGAGTAACAGCGACGAGACGAGAAACGCCGCCTCCTGGCGAAAAGCTTATGAATCAGAGAGCGTATCGGCTAAACAAATGGGTTTCTGTGTTGTATTCGTTCGCTGGGAGACGAGAATGCAATTCCAATTTATAGGTTTCAACCCTCATTGAGTTCTAAGGGCACACAGCTGAAAACTATGTCGGACTCGTATTTCCCTCTTAACGCCAAAGGTTTAATTCTCACTTTTCCCTTGCCTTTTCTAATATTTTATTTCCTTNTTAATATTTTATTTCCTTATTTGAAAACAAAAAATAATAATAATAATAATAATTTTAAATGACTATTGCCCGTGTTGGATCTCGGTCTACTGTCCTTGGGCAATGCCGAACAACGACGACTTGAAGCAACCTGCAAGAGGATAATGATGTCGTGTCTAACACACTCTGATGTTTAAGTCAATGATAAGGTCGGAGTAGTGGACAACTAGGTGTCACAACTGCACTCTTGAGGCAACGAGACAACGATTGTGCAACATTTGTTCTAACTTGACGAAGAAGTTAGCTATATGGAAGTTGGACTTTACGGACAATCTTGACGTAAGATCGAGTCTTTGGTCATGTTTGAGAGAAATGTTTTAGAAAACGTGAGCAAGGAAATGCGTTGAAAAACAATTTGAAAGATATCAATGTTATAAGTCAAAAGTGAATAAGCTGCAACCACAACTTTGATAGCATATAATCTGAGTAGAAAGAGTTGACAACTAATCACATTTTTATACATTTTAGGGCATTTTAGCATTGGCAAGCGTAGACACGATTTGGGTGAAGAGTCATACACCCCGTATTAACATGATAGTAATAGTAAAAATCTAAACTATGAAAGCAAGTAAAAAATGTTTGGAACGGGCATGAGACCATGGACAACACGTCCTAGATAAGTATGATTGGAAAATCTGACACGCAGTCACAGGTAACACGTTTTGGACAAGCATGATCGTAACACAAAACAGATGTACGATTTCACCTACCTTTATGAAGGAATGTATGAATGTATATGCTTTGTGATGGGACAAACAAGTAGATCTTTCCGGAGAGACTGATATCTGGTTTGTATGGTCCAATCATTATTTCAACTCAATGACTCTCAATGAGCTAATGATTGAGGCATTGTGGCATTCCCCTCATTTAGTGAATCATGCCTATGGAGTTAGTTCTCACTCAAACCATAACAAATATCATTGAACTTTTTCGTTTCAAATACACATTCTTAAAAGTAGAAGAAATCCTATGAAATTCAATCATTTTAGTCGACACAAATAAATTCATTTAGAACTCATTGTGATTCGAAGTCTCTCAAAATTATAGGCAACCGGGACAGACCATTAAAAAAAATGTGCAAGTGTTCTTTACCATAAGTTGAGTTCCAATAAAAAAAGAAATCTAAGATATTTATAATTAACGCCAAAGGTTTAATTCTCACTTTTCCCTTGCCTTTTCTAATATTTTATTTCCTTATTTGAACACAAATAATAATAATAATAATAATAATAATTTTAAATGACTATTGCCCGTGTTGGATCTCGGTCTACTGTCCTTGGGCAATGCCGAACGACGACGATTTGAAGCAACCTGCAAGAGGATAATTTGAGCATCATATGATGTCGTGTCTAACGTACTCTGATGTTTAAGTCAATGATAAGGTCGGAGAAGTGGACAACTAAGTGTCACAATTGCACTATTGAGGCAATGAGACAACCATTGTATGACATTTGTTTTAACTTGGTGAAGAAGTTAGTTGTATGGAAGTCGGACTTTACGGACAATTTTGACATAAGATCGAGTCTCTGGTCACGTTTGAGAGAAGTATTTTAGAAAACGTGAGCAAGGAAATGCGTTGAAAAACAATTTGAAAGATATCGATGTTATAAGCCAAAAGTGAATAAGCTACCACCACACTTTGATAGCGTATAACCGAGTAGAAATAGTTGGCAACTAATCACATCTTTTTGGGGCATTTTAACATTGACAAGTGCAAACACGATTTGGGTGAAGAGTCATACACCTCGTATTGACATGATAGTAATAGTAAAGACCTAAACTATGAAAGCAAGTAAAAAATGTTTGGAACCGGGATGCGGCCATGGACAACACGTCCTGAATAAGTATGATTGGAACATCTAACACACGGTCACATGTAACACGTTTTGGACCAGCATGATCGTAACACAAAACAGATGTACGATTTCACCTACCTTTATGAAGAGTGGATCTCAGGCTTATATTGCTTTTCTGGTATGAATGTATATGCTTTGTGATGAGACAAACAAGTAGATCTTTCCGAGAGATTGAACTCTGGTTTGTATGGTCCAATCATTATTTCAACTCAATGAGCTAATGATTGAGGCATTGTGGCATTCCCCTCATTTAGTGAATCATGCCTATGGAGTTAGTACTCACTCAAACCATAACAAATATCATTGAATTTTTTCGTTCCAAATACACATTCTTAAAAGTCGAAGAAATCCTATGAAATTCAATCATTTTAGTTGACACAAACAAATTCATTTAGAACTCATTGTGATTCGAAGTCCATTATAGGCAACCGGGTCAGACCATTAAAAAAATGTGCAAGTGTTCTTTACCATAAAGCTAGTCCATGAGGAGAAGTTGAGTTCCAATAAAAAAAGAAATCTAAGATATTTATATCATAAAAAAAAAAGATCCACATGCAAATCTTTAATCTTGTTTACAAATTCCCTATTGAGAAAAAGCATTTACAAACATAGCAACTCTTTAATTCATCAATAAAATCTTGCCTGATATTTGTTTTTGCATCTTTATTCTGGAGCTGCCTTTTTAGTTGGCAAGATTTTGGTTCTTTTCTTCTTGCATTCAATCTTCCTTTTCAAACATCATAAAGATGAGCATCTTCTGAATTATGGCTCAGTTCTGTTATATTCGTCCATCAAAGAATATTACAATCAAAGCCACGATCAAGGATGGATCTACAGTGCCAGGAAAAATGGTTAGTCGAAATCTTCCTCTTCTGACGCAAATTTGGTGAAGCTTGTGCATCAGGCTTGTCTGCATCAAAAAAGCAATAATCACCACAACTCTTTAGTTACCAATGCAAATGACCCTTTGGAGTTTATGCACGAAGGAATGCAATGTCAATGCAATAAGAATTCAGTTTATTTCACAAGAATTTCCCCCCTTTTTGCCAATGAACCATAGCTTTCTAAGATGTGTCAAATGAAAGACACTAACATAGACTCAGAGGAGAGGTATTGATGATTTATTTACAGATTTCACCATCCATAAGGCTTTCACCTTGCATAAGTTGCACACTATTTTGAAAGTGTTGGTATCTTTGTTGAATGCTCAATCTAATTTGAATGGCATTGGTGATTAAGTAACAAAACAATTATGAGCTTCTGATGGGCATTGGTGTTTAGTTGAATATGAAACCAAAATTAAAAATGATCTAATCAATTATAACTCTTTGAATGTTAATAGTAACTAGGCTATAGCAATTAGCAAGCATCAAGTTAGCAACATGCTTAGGGATGAAATGAACAGCCTTATAAGAACATTCTTCCTTATAAGAACAATTATGAGCTTCTGATGGGCAATCTAAATGATGGGCATTGGTGTTTAAGTTGAAAATGAAACTAAAATTAAAAATGATCTAATCAATTATAACTCTTTGAATGTTATAGTAACTAGGCTATAGCAATTAGCAAGCATCAAGTTAGCAACATGCTTAGGGATGAAATGAACAGCCTTATAAGAACATTCTTCCTTATAAGAACAATTATGAGCTTCTGATGGGCAATCTAAATGATGGGCATTGGTGTTTAAGTTGAAAATGAAACTAAAATTAAAAATGATCTAATCAATTATAACTCTTTGAATGTTATAGTAACTAGGCTATAGCAATTAGCAAGCATCAAGTTAGCAACATGCTTAGGGATGAAATGAACAGCCTTATAAGAACATTCTTCCTTATGTTTATTGCTATACAGTACCTGAGCCACTATAGTGTTGCCTTTATATATAGTACAGGATCTCTGGAAAGGAAAGCCTTTCATCTCCAAGCTAGCATTTGAGTCGTCTGAATTTTCACCCACAAGGAAGACTTTGAATTCAGTTCTTCTAAGTTTGTTGAGTGTTCTTTCCACTTTGAAGAGCAAGTCCTGCTCGCCAATATCCCCCTTGAAGCCTTGCCAAGATTCTTTCTGTGACCAACGCAAACTTGTTCACATTATTTCAGAAAAACAGCAAAAAGGAAGCCTTCCTGCGCTTTAACAACTCTAGCAGAATACTATCTTGCAACTATTTCACGAGTTCATATGGAATGATAATGACCAAATGCAAAGTAATTATTAGCAAGTCCCAGCGATCACAATCCTAAAATCTTAAACAAGAATAAGGAACATAACAGTAAAAAACCGTACAAGAAAGGATCGATAGACAAACTGAATGACCTAAAATTCTAAAGCATTCTGTAACAGTAACAGCTACGAACAAGAACACTNAACAGCTACGAACAGGAACACTGGAACCACGTAAGTAATACAGTAGCAAAACTTCTCCCAATTTTTTCGTATTAATTTAATGGATCNAGAACACTAGAACCTATACACTAGCAAAACTTCTCCCAATTTTTTCGTATTAATTTAATGGATCTAATTCCTGAAGGCAGAGTAAAAAAAAGGAAAAATGTTGTTGTCATGCTGAATCTTGTCTAATTGTTTATTCATACGATCGAGACAAAATTAACCGATAATACAGAGCTTCCTAGAATTGGAAGCTTCCAACTCTTCACATGATTAGGAACTTGTGAATCACAGCAGTATACTAAACACAGCAATAGCAGTGAAAGTTAGGATAAAAGTAGACTGAATTACTCACGTTAACGCGATGAATGGAAATGAGAGGACCGGCGGCGGCGGCGGCGGCGGCGTCGTGCAGCACAATCTTGTCNCAGTGAAAGTTAGGATAAAAGTAGACTGAATTACTCACGTTAACGCGATGAATGGAAATGAGAGGACCGGCGGCGGCGGCGGCGGCGGCGGCGTCGTGCAGCACAATCTTGTCAATTGACGACGATTTCAAAGATTGACGACTGAGTCGAAAAATGATATTGCCGGAGGAAGTAGTTACGTGGTCGGGATGTTTTTTGGATAGGAACAAATCGACGGGAATGGGGAGAGGTGCGGCGCAGATGGCGGGATCTGAAGAATTAGCCATAATCAATTAGATTTGCAAGAAAATGAAATGAAAATTTTGGAAGAAAATTAAGAGAAGAGGAAAATAAAGAATGTCGGAATAAAGTTTACTTTTCTTAATGGAAGGAAGGAAAAACGCAGAATATATTATTTCAGCTGTCAATTTTTTCTTATTTTTAATATAAAAATATTTGTTCCAAACAACTTTTCCATACATAATTTTCAATTCCCAATAAATAAATATATATATATATATATAATTTTTAATATAAAAATATTTGTTCCAAACAACTTTTCCATACATAATTTTCAATTCCCAATATAATCATATATATATATATATATATATATAAAATTATAGGGTGAGGCGGAGTTGACCGTGTCGGAAGTGGAGACAGGGAATCAATCCCCTTTTGACTGTATAAAAATATGTGAAGCTCGGCATGTCCAAAACTACCGGAGAACGTTCTTTTGCATGTCTGAAACCACAGGAGAACGTTCTTTTGCTGATATCATCACCCATATTTGATATTGGATCATTCATAGCATCTCTATTCATTGCAGGTTGGTTATTTGTCAGCACGAGTTTAGCTTACGATGTTTTTGGAAGCCCTCATCCAAAGGCCTACCCTACAATTTGGTGAACAATTCTCATGTATATATAAGGTGAGGCAGAGTGGAGCAGAAATTTGATAGAAAATGCGTGGACATATGTTCTCTGAGAACGACATGTTACTGTACGCGTAATCGAGCTGTCGACCGTAGAAGAATTTGAATGAAATTTCATTCATTGATTATATAAATTACACAAGACCTAACTAAAGAGATGAAGGACTTCCAAGAATGTAATAATCTACGACTTATATTGCCAGTGCCCACCAATCAATCAAATTGTGTAGCTCCTTATGAACCCCCAACTGATTGAATGTTGGTGGCACTCAGATATCAAATAATCCGAATGCTTGCTTCATTGCCCGCCTGCCACTTGGAAAACTTGTTCTTTCAGGTACCAAAATAACATAATTGGATGATAATTATGCTAAAAAACACACTTGTTCTTCTTACTTACACTAACCACAAACAAAATCTAGGCCCCGTCTCAAGATCAACAGAAGAGATGTAACAACCCAAGTCACCGACGGGAGAGGTTTCCACACTCCCTTACAAAAATGTTTCGTTCTCCTCCCCAACCGATGTGAGATCTAAAAATCCACCCCCTTCGAAGCTAGCGTCTCCGCTGGATTTGTTCCCTTCTCCAATCGATGTGAACCCCCCCAATCCACCCCTTTCGAGACCCAGTGTCCTTATTGGCACACCGGCTCGAGTCCACCCCCTTTGAGGCTTAGCCTCCTTGCTCGCACATCGTCTGATGTCTAGCTCTAATACCACTTGTAACAACTCAAGCTCACCGCTAGCAGATATTGTCCTCTTTCGGGCTTCCCCTCTAGAGAGAGGTTTCCACACCCTTATAAAGAATGCTTCGTTCTCCTCCCCAACCGATGTGGGATCTCACCAGAGAGATCACCGAAGGGCTTGGTGAGTGTGAGAGAGAAGAAATCTGCTGAAAATAGGAAGGTTGGGAAGGAACATAACAAAGAAAGTTTCTCAGATTTTGGTCTATTTTGGAAACGTTTTAGAAACAAGAACCCGACACATCTGTTTCTCAACAAGAAACAGAGAACGGTGAATATATTACCAAAGGAGGCCTACAGGGCTTTTAACTTCTATTGAAGTAGCAAAGCAAAGTGTATTTTGACCTCTAAATCTCCAAAGGAACATCCCTAGTCATTACAAACACATTCCTCTGCCTATTAAGCAACTCACTTAAGGAAAATGGTAATACCTGATTTAGGACAAGCTAGAACAAACATCCCTCTCCCAAAGACGAAAAAGCTGTCCTATAATACCAAAAACTCAACGGTAGGACCATCTCCAATCTTCACCCTCTTCGTGACCACCATTACTATCGTAATCAAAACTATCGCCATCGTCTTCATCAAAATCACCATATATTTCATCCTCGTCTAATTGAACTCCATTCTCTGACAGGTCGTCCTCTTCTAGATCATTAGCTTCTGAGGACTGCTTGTCCTCGTCATCTTCTTCTGATTCTTCATTTGTAGATTCACTTTCCAACTCTTCTTCTTCAGACGCCTCATCCGGGTAATCGAAGTGTGGATTGTTTTCAGCTGAAACCAAAAAAGATATTAGAAACAACAGACATTAGTTATAAGTTAGGTTTCTAAACTAGAGGGAAAAACCTACTTACCATTTGAATCATCACTTTCATATTCCGAGTCATCAGGCCCATCATATAGATCCAAGTCGTCGACTTGTATCCTGAAAAAATATGTGAAATGATTTCCAAAAAAATAAAATAAAGTATAACCCAGAGAAGAGAGGGAAAACAGAGAGAGAGCGAGAGAATAACGCACAAAGGAAATGGATTAGAGGCATCGTCATCGGCAATCGGAACATTATTCTTCACAGTATAGTAGTCATATACATAATCATCTACGGGCACTGTAGAACAAGTGAAAACACAGACATAGCAATAAGAAATTACAGCAACGACAGCCCTATGAACATACAAATAATATAACAAAAGGGTGAGCTAGGAAGGAAACTCAGGCAAGGCAGGAACTGGAAAACAAATGGAAAATGGAGGTTAACTATTCTCCTCATCCAACGCAAATCTGTTTCGAATTGCCTAGGACTTCAGTTGCATTATTTACCACTACAGTTGTAAGACAAAACACCTCAAGTGACTGCTGGATTAAATGAAACTTACAATCTTGTTTCAACGTGTTTGCATTTATATCTGACTCAATCTCTTCAGCAGCACTTGGAATAAACTCTCTTAGTAAAGGCAGATAACTTGATAACATACTTTGATCCTCCAGAGTCATACACCTGCATTAATACCGAAAGAAAATTTGGCCACATAAATGAGGATCTTATAGAATATCATGACCAAACAATATCATAATGACAGAACTAAAGAACTAACTCCGCCTTTGGTGCTTCACTTGATGTTTCATTTGTATCAAGACGAACAATATCATAAATATGATATGCATCATGTAATTGGTCGTCTTTGGGATCTTTAATCCCTTTCCTACTTCTCCATATTTGCTCAAATCTAGCTTTTTTTGCCAAAACCTAGTAAAAGGAGAAAGCAGTAGCACAAAGAACCCATGTTACCAACATAATATAACCAGTTCAACATATGAACAAAACTTGGTCCGACTAGAGAATGCCATCTATAATCTAATCTGACAAATTCTTCAGGTAGAACATTGATTATATCTATTTAAAAAAAAAAGCAATAAAGAAAAGTCATCATAGACCAGACCTCTTGTTCTTGTCTAGTTTTAACCAACAGCTGTTCTTGTCTTGGCTGCAGAACACTAGATAAAGTGAGAAAATTATTCAACAAGTACCGCACAACTAAGAACCAAACAAACAACAGACAGGACAGCATACACTCTCTCTCTTAAAATTTCTTCTGCGCTCCTCATTCTTTAGGTTATTTTCAATGTTGCCAGCAGCATCAGGTGCCTAAAGGGAAAACAGCAGGGGATGAAGATGCTAGTTAAAATGTCCAAGAAGGAGATTAATAACTGACCACAATACTAACCACGAACGACTGAATAATGTCAACTGAGGCCTCAGAGCTTCTCAGTGTCTCCACATGCTGTACAAAAATCTTCTTAGTTTTAAGTTCCTCTGATGCAAGAGAAAGCTATTCCATCAGGGACGGAGTTATACACAGCCATATTTAAATATACTTCATTGACCCATGCAACTGAGAAATCCAGTACAATTTTGATCGAACTATCAAAATTTACATTTAATCAATTGGCAAGAACAGTAAAGTAAATAAATCCATTCACCCCTCCCTCACAGAAAAAGAAGAAACAATAACCACAATGAAATCCATCCAATTAATTTTCTTATGAAGGGACAAGAAATCCATGTTTGTATTTTTTTAAATCACTAGCCATGCAAACACCAGGGTATAATCAGGAGCAGTTACTGTATATTCTTGTGGAAGAATCATAGATAGCTACTGACTGCTGTTTCCTCTTTTCACCTATGTAGATTATAGACTGATTGGTGAAAAGAAAAGAACGCAATTATAGGTTCAGAAATTATCAGACCTTTCTGGAACGTTTCAGAAATAGACAAATTATCAAAATCCAAAAGAGGTCGTTTCAGTGGCCTCTCATTGATTTCCAGCCCTGCAACATACAAATTATCCGAACGTCAACTCGAAAACGAACAATTCAAACTCCACTTGATACGTGAATAGTTAGAAATCAAAAGAGACGGCTAATATCCAAAAATTACAGAAATGTAAAGGCGATTCATCAACTCAAATCAGCAAGATGAAGGCCTTGATGAAGTGAATGAAAAAGAGCGTCCGAAGAGAACTCACATAACGCATCGAGTCGAGACTGGGAAGCTTTGCGCTTAACCCTAACTAAGACTGGCTTTTCGTCCGCGAATTTGGGAGCAGAAGAAGAACTCTCGCCGATGCTGGCCATATGCTAAGCGATCGGAGAATACGATCGACGCTCTAGAACATGCGAGCCGGAGAACAACTACGAACTTCTTGTGTTCCCTAACAACAGAGGGTTGCGCTTTTAAATATGAAATATTAATTTTTTTGGGTTTAAAAATTTTATCTTTAAAATATATATATATATATATATTTATTTATTTATTTATTTATTTTTAGAACTAACTATTTGATTTAAAATATTAATTTAGTTTATGAAATATATTTTATACAGCGGGTTAGATTATTTCCTTTAATTTATCTTATTTTCAAAATTTAGTTAATAGTATATTTTATTTTATTTTTATAATTTAGTTGGTAGCTTGTATTCTTTTTAGATGGTGTGAACATTAATAAAGATTAAACTTTTAATCTCATTTTTGTTTCTCGTTCTTAATAAGAAATTTCTTAAGATGAAGATTAAAATGGGGGAGGGTGTCACAATCGTATTAGAAGATAATAGGTTATGACCTTCACATGCAGATAAACAAGGAGGCGACACGCGAGTGGCGCCCATCTGGCCACATGAGAGTCGAGATAAACAAGTGTCATAATGCGATCGAGAAAGACGGTGTAACATTTAACACATCAAGAAGAGTGTGCATAAAAGCAGAGCTAAGACATAAACAAAATTAGAGACAACAGGTTGTCGTGAATGCTAGAGACTAGCTCAAAGAGAATCGAGTATGGCCCTGAACCATAACCTCAAAAGTTAGAGTTTCTGCATGAGTTTTAGTGAGCAACTCTGGAGTTAAGTTCTTCTATATAAAATATGAAAGCCCACCAAATTTGGCGTCGATAGGACAACATACAGATACACCACGTGTAACGACCCAGATCCACTGCTAGCAGATATTGTCCTCTTTGGGCTTTCCCTTTCGGGCTTCCCCTCAAGGCTTTAAAACGCGTCTGCTAGGGGAAGGTTTTCACACCCTTATAAATGGTGGTTTGTTCTCCTCCCCCAACTAATGTGGGACATCACAATCCACCCCCCTTCGGGGCTGCCCAACGTCTTTGCTGGCACTCTTTCCTTCCTCCAATCGATGTGGGACCGCCCCCAAATCCACCCCCCTTTGGGGCCCAATGTCCTTATTGGCACACCGCCTCGTATCTACCCCCCTTCGGGAAACAACGAGGAGGTTGGCTCATCGTCCGGTGTCCGGCTCTGATACCACTTGTAACAACCCAGATCCACCGCTAACAAATATTATCCTCAAGGTTTTAAAACGCGTTTGCTAGAGAAAGGTTCCACACCCTTATAAATTGTGGTTTGTTCTCCTCCCCAACCAATGTGGAACATCACACCACGATATCATATGATTGTTTACTAAAATTCTGTCTACTTTTGCGATACCTAAAATGTTTCAAGATGTACTATAGGGGAGACATGATATTAGATGTGACCTAAGTGAGTTACTCTAGGGCACACACGTGCATCATGGCAATACTAGTATCTTGTACGTCTTCCTATGGAAATAAGGCTTTAAGAATAGTGTCGGATGACATGAGTATGTCAATATTACCCTTCATCTCTTGAGTCGAAGGTCAGTATATAGGGTCGTTCTTCGGTAGTGATGCATAAATGACTTGGCATGGACATGAAAGAGTTCACGTCTCGATAATATTAAGATGAATGGATGTCCGAGGCTTAGCGATTTTAAAGTTGACTCATGGATTAATCTCAATAAGCATATCCGAGCGAGCAGAAAGGCCGATAACATCTCAAGACTTGGGATAGCATCACGAAGCGTAGACTACGTTGTCGAGAATCAAAACAACGAGTTGAGATGCAACGTTACACTTGAATAACTTTGGCTTGGAATAGAAACAAGGTCGAGTCTTAAAACTTAATCTAGGATAAAGACAAGTCGGCTAGAATTGCAACAAGTGAACACACATGTATGGTCGAACAAACTTAGTTTTCGCACGAGTTGTGTTTGGTCGGCTAAGGAGAACCTCGCTTAAGATTCGACAAAGCTGCAAAGATGTAAAAAAAAGAACATACAATAAAACTTCAGTTTCCCTCTCAGCCTTGTCATGATCGTGTCAGAATCACAACGCCGCACAAAGTACAACCGTGACAAGAGGCATCACTATCTTCACTCGTCCTACAAACATCTGGACAACCGCAACAAGTTATTGAACTAAAATTAAAACTTTATATAATTTAAATTTAAATACTAAAAAAAGTAAATAAACTAAATTCAACATAAATAGTAAAGTAGAAGGTGAAAGTGGTAAATAGTTTTACCTCAGTAATTATTTTTCACTGAACAAATTCCAAAACAGGCTAAATCTTATTTAAAAAAAAAAAAAAAAAAAAAAAAAAAAAAGCTATTTACTGTCTTATAACATGTTTTTCCACCATAATTACAAAATAAAACATACCTTTTCTGCAAATAAAATTCAATAAAATTTCCATAAATCTCAAGAACAGTTCTTATTGAATATTCGAATTCCATGTTCGTCTCAAACAAAGAGGGATACATAGCCTAAACGAGCGCCGCCCCTGTTTCCTGTCTCCGGGAAGAAATTGCAGAACAATCATTGCTCTGTTCAACTCTGTTCCATGTCTTCCAGAGCTCTTCAATGGCTGAGTCTTGTCGGAATCATATGGCTTCAATCCATCAACGGAACCAGTTTCAATTTCCCCTCGTACTCATCTCAGTTCAAGCATCAGCTCTCCATGTCGCAGCTGCAGCTCAATAATCTCGCATTTGCCTCCGACGCCGGCAAGCTTTTCGGGTTCGTCTCTGGCTTTGCTGCTAATTCTTTACCCCTTTGGTTGGTTCTCGTGATTGGTTCTTCTCTTGGTCTTGTCGGCTATGGCGTCCAATATCTCTTCATTATCAACAAATTACACGACCCCTCTTATTGGGTCATCTTCTTGCTCACTGTTCTTTCCGGAAACAGCATTTGTTGGATCAATACTGTCTGTTACATTGTCGCCATTAGAAACTTTAAAGCTCATCGCCATGTTGCTGTCGGGATATCAACTAGTTACCAAGGATTAAGCGCTAAGATCTATACAGACATTGTCGAATCAATGTTTTCTAAACGGTCGTCCAATAGAACAGAAACATTTCTTCTCTTGAACTCTGTTTTGCCATTGGGTGTTTGTGTTTTGGTGTCGCCGTTTGTTAGAGTTCATGTCATGGAAGAACAGGGAGGTTTGGAAATTGGGGTTTTTTTTATCTTTATGATAACCATAGCTACTGGATTTTTTGCTGTTTTTACGAGCTTGGGATCGATTTCGACAAAGCTGTCGCCATTGACTGGTTTGGTCGGGATTTTGGTGTTTCTCCTCCTGCCGTTGGCTGTTGCAGTAGCGGAAAATGTAAAACGAAAAACAGAGCAACCGGAGAAACAGAGAGACGCCGTTGAGACGGCAATGGAGGAGATCGGAGCGAAAGAGATGTTGAAAAGAATGAACTTTTGGTTACATTTTGGGGTTTATTTCTTCGGAGCAACACTTGGGTTGGTGTTCTTAAACAATTTGGGACAGATAGCAGAGTCTCGCCGGAGCTCCGGCGTTTCATCGTTGGTGTCTCTGTCTGCATCGTTCGGCTTCTTCGGCCGCCTGACACCGTCGCTTCTCGACCATTTCTTCCCAGGGAAATTGATGAAGTCTAAGCCAGGATGGATGGTGGCGCTGTTGGGAGCGATGTGCGGCGGCTTCTTCCTTCTTTTATGGCCGACGGACATGAGCTTGTGTACAAGCACGGCCATAATTGCAGGGTGTACGGGCGCCATTACGTCGATTGCTGTGTCGGTAACAACAGAGTTATTTGGTGCTGATAATTTCTCTATAAATCATAACCTGGTGGTTGCCAATATTCCTCTTGGCTCGTTTCTTTTTGGGTCTCTCGCCGGGTTTCTTTACCGGATGCAAGTGCCGGCTGGCACCGGAAAATGCATCGGAGTTGAGTGCTACAGAGCCGTTTTCTTCATTTGGGGCTGCCTGTGTCTGGTCGGAACTTTGCTGGCGCTGGTTCTGTTCGCTCGGACCAGAAGCTTTTACTCTACGAAGCGGCGGATGGTTGAAGACGCTCCGCCATTGCACGTTTTGCCACTATCAATAGTTTCATAGATGAGTAGGATATTGCAAGAAATTAGGAATTATTTTATAGAATTGTTTGGAAAAAAATTAATTGATTGAAGTTGGCAAACTCCGAGCATAGTTTATCGGATTAAAATGTATGTTTTTTTAAGCTAAGAGGTCAAATTTTTAAGTTTTACCCACGTTCCATTTAACCCATTTAACCTGTCTTGACTCGAGTGAAAAATCACCTCACGACATTCTACTATTCTCTACCGCACTCAACTGAATGGGTTTCGATAGCATTTCACTAGTTTTTGGTGATATTCACTTTCAACCCGATTCACCATCTATGTGCCCTTTACGTCCAGTTATTTTGTTAACTCACTGTCTTACTGTGGCTGATGGCACGAAGTTAGCTAGGGCTTCTTCCTCGAGTCCTGTCATGATCGTGCACTCGACGAAAGAGCTTTACAAGCAGCATTCCTCTTCTTCACTCACGCGAGATTGTTGAATTGGGTTTTTGACCATTGTCCAAGATTCTCCACTGTTGCTCCTGTGGGAGTCTGAGTCGTGTCTCAGTTCCAGTGTGGCTGATCATCTAGAAAGACCAGCCAAACATTATTGGCTTGGTCAACCTCTCCCTGACAAACGACCTAATACTACACAGACTGGTATATTTTTTTAAAAATGAATGAAAACTTTCGCAGAAATCCGAATTGAAATAGGACATGCTTCTCGAGTCTCGTGTGGATATGTAATGAATTTAGTAGAGGGAGAAAGAAAAGTGATTTAATTGAACCCATGTGAGAGATTACTAAGTTGAGTTAAAAAAAAAAAAATTAATGATTCAACTTACTTGATTTAAATAATAGATGCGGTTGGTACTCATTTAATTGCAATTAAATGAATGACGAAAGAATATAACGAAATTTAACGTTGCTGTCATGCGTAGTAGGTATCTTACATTTACCTGAAAAAGAAGTAGCATGTAGCTGAGTATTTAAAATACTCAGTAAGTAGTTTTAGTATTGAGATTGGAAAATGCAATCATAGACAATCATGGTCGGACCTGTAGTACTTCTCTGTATACGGACCACACACATGCATATGGATCTAGTGGGCGGGCTCGTATATACCCTTGGGTTTGACTACAAGCTAACACACGGTCATGCTACTAGAAACCACAGAGTGAAAAGACCGTGCATAATATCATGGTGTACGCCTCCGTTTTAATCATAACGAGAAAGTATCCTGATGCACGTCACATACAACATGCATAAGACCTCATAGTTTCAAATCATTGTATAAACTTATGATGCAAATCATAGCTTCATATCCTTTTATGTCATAGTGTTCCTATGAAACGTGCATACATATACTATCACATCTTTCGTGGCTAACATACATGGCTTATCAATGTCTCATAGGCATAATGTGAACATACTAACATAATATACGTGCCGTGACATATGGTGGTTTATGCATCATATAACATTCATATTGTAACATAACATAAACCGTTACATAACATAACATATACAAATATGACATGTTCGAGGGTTATAAGGTACGTATCATTTATACAACTTTAAACTGCTTCTTGAAACTCCTTGTAACGACCCAGATCCACGATTACCAGATATTGTCCTCGCATCTGCCAGAGGAAGGTTTCCACACCCTTATAAATGGTGTTTTGTTATCCTCCCCAACCAATGTGGGACATCATAATCCATCACCTTCGGGGCCCAACGTCCTCGCTGGCACTCTTTTCTTCCTCCAATCGATGTGGGACCACCACCAAATCCACCCCCCTTCGGGGCCTAATGTCCTCGCTGACACTCTTTCCTTTCTCTAATCAATGTGGGACCGCCACCAAATCTGCACCCCTTCAGGGCTCAATGTCCTTACTGGCACACCGCCTCGTGTCTACCCCCCTTCGGGAAACAACGAGAAAGCTGACACATCGTCCGGTGTAGCGGCTCAGATACCATTTGTAACGGCTCAGATCCATATTTTATAAATAAAAATAGAATATAACATAGAACATAATTTCTTAAAATACAAATTTAAATATCATAACTTTTGTGCCATAATAAAATTCTCTCCTTAAAACCGGGGTGAAACTGAAAATATATATAAGTTGAGGGGCATTTCTGCAGTCTCTCCCTTCCGGTTTGTTGAATTGAAGATTGGGCGTCCATGTGGCAATGCGCATTGTCTTCTTCGCTCGCTCGCCTCTGTAAACCCTATAAAAGCCTCTGTGAATCATACCCTAGGCAGGCTGCCTTATCTGCCAGCGTCCTCAGTTATCCCTTAGCACAGCGCGCGCGACGGAGAAATGAATACCTCTACCCTCCTCGCTTCTCATTTCTCAACCGGCCGCTGCCCCACCTCCTCTTCTTTTCTCAATCCTCTCCCTCTTCGAACAGCCACAAGCTTCAATCTCTCCAAACGACGTCAATTCAGAGTCTCAATTCCGCGTAGTTCATCGGAGGTTACGGAAGAAACCGTCTCGTCCTCGTTGCCTTCCTCACTTGATATTTTTGGTGGTAAGAAGGAGCTCACTGGGATTCAGCCTGTTGTTCGGTTATTATCTCCGCCTTTACGATTAGCGACTTCGGCCATTGTTGTTGCTGGAGCTGTAGCCGCTGGTTATGGGCTAGGGTTGCGGGTTGGTAAGTCCCGTAACGCAGCTTTGGGTGGGGCTGCTGCTCTCGCTGCCGCAAGTGGAGCTGCTGTATATTCCTTGAATTCTTGTGTTCCTGATGTTGCGGCTGTTGATTTGCATAACTATGTGGCTGGATTTGATGATCCTGCGAATGTGAAGAAGGAGGAAATAGAAAGCATTGCTGCAAAGTTGGTTTTATTATTTTTCTTGTTTCTATTTCTCTTTTCGTTTGCCTAGTTTCTTACGATTGCACAGACTTGGTGAAAAGACGAGGGTTAATTTGATAGGAAGTTATTGTTTTAAGTACCGGCGGCTTGTTAGCATACGAAGTGCGTAATATACTAACTGCTAATGGTCATCATTATTTAGGAAATCTCGGATAAAAAAATGTCCAAGCTTTTAAGAATTGACATTTTTGTTGCAATAGTAGGTTTTGTTTGTATTGTAATTTTTCTTTTTCACATTGATCTTCAGATATGGAGTAAGCAAGCAAGATGAGGCGTTTAACGCAGAGCTATGTGACTTGTATTGTCGGTGAGTCCCAAATGAACTTCAACTGCATAATCAACTATTGGAATTATCGGTTGTCTACTCTATACATTAGCATTGTAGATTTCAACTTGCCTTTATCCGTCCCCATTGATTTGAGACAACCACTACATTTTTTTTTTTTTTTGTGAACACCTGTTTTAAAAGGTAAATGTTTGCTATGATTTTGCATTTCGTTGCCATAACTTTTAAGAACCCTTTCATGAGAAGTGAGTTAGAAAGAAATTGAAGGATCTTTGAAGCATAGGAGATTTTGGTGGGTTCTTCAGGGACATTGGTGTTTTGTGTTCAGTTGTATTATCCATATGGGTTTATATAAGACTTGAGCTTTAGTCCACTAGTGAAAGGCATGTACCCTCAACCAAGAGGTTAGAGGTTTGAATCCTCCATATGGGTTTCAATAAATAAGGCTGTCTATCACTCCTTTGACTTTTCTAGGTCATCTCCTTGTAAGCTTCTTTCTTTCATGCAATCTAGTTTATCATTTATATCCTTATAAGAAGAGAAGTGAGATATTTTCTAACCCGTTGTTAGGTCTGAGGTTTCAGATAGTTAGTCTTTGTTTATCACCTGCTATGGATTTTCTCCTTGTTTGCACTCAAGGTTTTGTGTTGGAAAATTTGAGTAGGAAGGAACAGAAATATTTATAAGGAGTTGAGAGGACATACATGAGTTGTGGGAGATGGTGTCGGTACTTGGAGTTCCCTAGCTAAAAGTTTCTACAACCTTCCCCCTTTTGGATTCATGCTAATTGAAGTGTGTTTTTGTGAACTTCTATAATTTCATCTTTCTCAATACAATTCCTTGACTATCCTTGAAATTAAAAAAAAAAAAAAAAAAAAAAAAAAAAAAAAAAAAAAAAAGAAAAAACCCTGTGCAGATTTTTATCTTCTAAGCCTCTGGGAAGTAAGGATTTTCAAGATGATGATGTCAGCACAGTTATCAACTTCAATAATCCTTGCATTTTTAGAAGATTCTAATTTCTTTATGCAACGTGTTGCTTTTCACTAACAAAAGAATATGTTCAGATTTGTATCTTCTGTTCTTCCACCGGGAAGTCAAGATCTTAATGGTGATGAGGTTGACACAATTATCAAGTTCAAAAGCGCCTTGGGCATTGATGACCCTGATGCTGCTGGTATGCATATGGAGGTAAGTATTCTACGTTGGTCTTTGCGTCACGACATGCAGATATGAGCTTTGTGGTTGGTTAAAACTAATTCTGCATGATTTTAATGAAAATTGATCATTCTCTTGGGTTTCTAGATTGGTAGAAGAATTTTTAGGCAACGACTTGAAACTGGAGATCGTGATGGTGACATAGAGCAACGTCGGGTACGTCATTTGTGCTTATTTCCTTATGCTTATAAATATCAGTTGAGAATATTTTCCGTGGTCTTGAAGAATGGAGCTTGACCATTAAGGGTGATACTCCAGTGCAGGCATTTCAGAAACTTATATATGTATCAACCCTTGTGTTTGGAGAAGCGTCTTCTTTCCTATTACCTTGGAAGCGGGTATTTAAGGTTACTGATTCTCAGGTAAACTTAATTATTTTAATTACAGTTTTCATTTGTTCTTGTTATCTTTAGTTAGATACAATGGTATGCTGTTTAATCAAATTTGTTTGCTCAATGCTTGATTGAGCATATCTGATTTGACTAATTGTTTTATAATATTTTGCTCAGGTTGAGATTGCCATCCGCGAAAATGCTGAACGATTGTATATTTCTGAGCTGAAATCAGTTGGAAGAGGTAAACAGTATTTTCGATGGATACACGTAGGTTCTTATCTCATCAAATCATATGCATTTATTGAAGGGTTTGACTTTGCCTCTGTCTTTGCTTTCTCATAAAAAAACGTTTCATTTTCTTGGTTACACAGGGTTTCTCTTGTAAGTACATTTTCCCTGTTGAGAGATGGTTAAAAGTAACTAAACCGTAGTATCTTATTATAATTTCAACAACATATTTCTGCTAAAAATTTCAGTTTTATCTTTTTGTATTGGAAAAATTCAGCTTTTGAGCTTTATTAAACTTGTAAATCTTAATAGTACGAAATAAATTATCATTGTAAAATGACTTTTGGCATCCAGATATATTGTGTCCATTTCTATCCTGATCAGTATGTAATTGATGCAATCTTTTTCAGCTTTTCAGCTTAATTAAACTTGTAACTTAATAATACATAAGTCAATTATTATTGTAAAATGACTTTCATCATCCAGATATATTGTGCCCATTTCTATCCTGATTAGTATGTAATTGATGCGATATTTTTAGATGTTAATGCGGAGCAACTCATCAGTCTCAAAGATGCACAGCGTTTGTTTCGACTTTCTGATGAGGTACTTAACTTTTCATTTCAAGAGCTTTTTGAAAAAGTTCATTGTTGTTTCTTCCAACATAATAATTTATTTACTTGCAGATGGCAGATGATTTGTTTAGGGAGCATACGAGAAAGCTGGCCGAGGAAAATATATCAGTAGCACTGAATGTACTCAAGTCCAGAACAAGGGCAGTGTATGGTTACCATTCCTTCAGTCTACTCTCTGTCAGTTATCAAAGCCAGAAAGTTTTCTATTAACTTTCATCATAACATTGTAAATTAGAATTCTTTTTTATGAAAGTTTCTCTCCCTCCTGTCTTAAAGAAAGAAAATTTCTTATTCACAAGACAAAAAAGGGTATAGAACAGTGGAAGAAGAGAAGGCTTACCTATTAGCCAAAAAGAAAGAAAATAACTCTCCAATTGATTTGAGTGTCAAAACCTGACAAGTAACAAAATCTTTGGATTGTATTGACTCTCTTAAAACTCCAAAGTTGATTCTATCAATATTTTCTTCAGGATTTGAAAAATTGTCTTTAAAGGTTGGAATGTTTCTTTCAGACCAAGTAATTCAAGCAACTGTACTCAACAACCACCAACAATCTCTAATTTCCAAAAAAATGTTTTCTGGTCCTTGTAGATGAAAGTAGTATTTCAATTTGATATTTATAGTTCTATGAATTTATGTACGTATTTTTTGGTTCTTTACTTCGTTCATTTGTCTTCTGTGTAACTGATAATAACTTTCGGTTTCCAGCAGGGGAGTCATAGAAGTTGTGGAAGAGCTTGATAAGCTACTGGAGTTCAACAGTTTGCTTATTTCATTAAAGAACCATCCAGATGCCAATCGCTTTGCTCCTGGAGTTGGTCCAATTTCTCTTATGGGTAGGTTTTAAGTTCCATATTTTCATTTCTAATTTTGTGGATGAATCACATATGAATTGCCTTTATGCATCATTTGGGTTAGGTGGAGAGTATGATGGTGACCGGAAGATTGATGATTTGAAGCTTCTGTATCGAGCATATGTTACAGATTCTTTATCTGATGGCCGCATGGAAGAAGATAAGGTCAATTTTATGATTACCAAACACATGCTGTTGACTTAACTTTTATTTTATTGAAGAAATGAACATGCTAAAATAGGGGAGGAGTGATTGGCATTTACATTTAAACCCAAGCAAGGGAGTTGAAAAAATGCTAATCAACTAGCCAGAATAAATAAAGGTGCCAATTGAAAAATTCTTTAATATTGTATCTTTCTGAGATGCAATAAACGCCAATTCTAGGAGACCTCTCCACTTCCGCTTGTCCTATAGGATTAACCATTTGCACTCTTAAAGACACTTGTGATAGATGGAAGGTGGCCCGAGGAAAGAGTAGATACCCAGGAAGTGTGTGGTGAGAGGTGAATTTTGTAGCGAGTTATCCCTCTCGAATAAGGAGTGTAAAGCTATTTCATGTTTTGAAAGAAGGGATTTTAACCATGAAAGGTTTGAGCCTGGATATAGAATTTCACATTTCCAAGGACTCATAAGTTATTCGTGGCCATGGTTGCTGGCTATAGTGGATCGGGAAACCTGAAAGACTAGCAACTGAAATATGGACTTTTCATTGATTGAGCTTGAAGGAAAATCTCCTGGTCTTTTGAGAGGTCTGCGTTGCTCCAAAACAACTAGCTTGGCCTATTATTAATAAAAATAAAAACAATAATGATAATATAGTCCTATGCACAGTTGGACTCAATACCATTGTTTCAACTGCTTTAGTTACCCAATGATTTCCAGTTCTTTGAGGCTTAAGCATTCTCTAAATATAATTGTTTTTACTTCAGAGCCTAAGATGTCAGATTTTGTACCTGTTTTTTAATTTTTTAATTGATGTTAAATTGTTAACGCATATTGTTGAATTTCCATTAGTCAGTCTTTGAAGACTGCTATGCCTTTTTACTGTTATGAAATTGGCAGCCTTGTTGGTTTATAAGCTATCAACAAAACACATGTTTTTTTAAAGGGTTTATAAGCTATTATCATTGCATCGTTTGAGATTACACTTTCTTCATGGTAATTCTTCACTCTTTGTATACCAGAAGCGGTGTATGTTATTATATTTTAGGTTTGTGTTAGGCTATCGATTATCTTATTGTTTCATTTTTTCCCTTGATATGAGTTAACGAAAATTCTATTAAAGAATTTGTGGATTAGGCATCCTCGTTTGAACGGTTGAAGCAAAATTTTATGTGAAGTTAACATCTGCAATGCTCCTGAGCTTTAAATTATGATTAACCGTATTCATTTGGCTAATGATTGTTACAAACATTTTCTCGAGAAGCCACCTTTGAGTCCGATGCAATGCTTGTCCATTTCTCTTTTGGTAGTTGATTGTTACTAATCTCTTTTCTCTCCAATAAAATGATAGTAAACATTCTTCTTCTTCTTTTTTTTCCTCAGCTTGCTGCCTTGAATCAGTTGAGAAATATATTTGGTCTAGGCAAGCGAGAAGCTGAAAACATTACACTTGACGTTACCTCAAAGGTTTATCGCAAACGTCTTGCACAGTCTGTAAGTAGTGGCGATTTGGAGATGGCAGATAGTAAAGCAGCCTTTCTCCAAAATCTCTGCGAGGAGCTTCACTTTAATCCACTGAAGGCCAGTGAGATTCATGAAGGTATGCTATCTAGCTGATTGCACCGTTTGTTGGATCTGGCTCCCTATGTTAGTTCTGTGCTGGCAACAATCAATTTCCGTTTTGAGCTTTCAAATATTCATTCAGCCAGTTATGACATCTTTATCCATCTTTGTATGTGCCAATATACAAGTCAACCTACCATTTTCACGATTATTTCTGAATCACCTGTTATGTTATGCAGAGATTTATCGTCAAAAGCTTCAGCAATGTGTGGCTGATGGAGAGCTGAGTGATGAGGATGTATCTGCATTACTGAAGCTAAGAGTTATGCTTTGCATACCTCAACAAACTGTCGAAGCGGCACATACAGATATTTGTGGTTCCTTGTTTGAAAAGGTAATGATATTTTAGCATCTCATTTTGTTGTCTATTATGCCTAGTACCTTGGTGTCTAACAGTTCATTTTCACTTATTAAGTTCCTGGTTATGGGTTTTCTATTAAGGCGTTGGACTTGTTTTTTTTCTATAATTTGACACACTATCCGCTTGAACTTCCAGCTCTATCGTGTCAAGACTAATATTCCTAATTCTTCTCAGGTTGTAAAGGAGGCCATTGCTGCAGGTGTTGATGGTTACGACGCAGATATAAAGAAATCTGTGAGGAAGGCAGCTCATGGCTTGCGCTTGACAAGGGAGGCTGCCATGTCGATAGCAAGCAAAGCAGTGAGTAATCATCTTGTAGTGTGTTATTTCAATTACTTGTGATAAAATTTTGTTGCACTCACCTTAATTCCCTTTTTACCACCCATGAAGGTTCGGAAAATTTTCATGAACTACGTAAAGCGAGCTCGTGCGATTGGAAATCGTACTGAATCTGCAAAAGAACTGAAGAAGATGATTGCTTTCAATACGTTAGTTGTAACAGAATTGGTGGCTGATATAAAAGGGGAATCTTCTGATGCCCCGCCGGAAGATCCTATCAAAGAGGAACAGGAACAGGAACAGGAACAGGAACAGGAACAGCTTGACGATGAGGATGAGGAATGGGAATCACTTCAGAGTTTGAGGAAAATAAGACCAAACAAAGACCTTTCTGCGAAATTGGGGAAATCTGGTCAGACAGAGATAACTTTGAAGGATGACCTGCCTGAAAGAGAACGAACTGACCTTTACAAGACATATTTGCATTTTTGTTTGACCGGCGAAGTCGTCAGAATTCCGTTCGGTGCTCAGATTACGACAAAGAAGGACGATTCTGAATATGTCTTTCTAAATCAGCTTGGTAACATTTTGGGTTTAACCACTAAGGAGACTGTTGAAGTACATAGGAGCATAGCTGAGCAGGCCTTCCAGCAACAAGCTGAAGTAATTTTGGCTGATGGTCAACTTACAAAGGCTAGGGTAGAACAGCTTAATGAGTTGCAGAAGCAAGTTGGATTGCCTTCTGAATATGCCAATAAGATCATCAAGAACATAACAACCACGAAAATGGCTGCTGCCATTGAAACCGCTGTTGGTCAAGGGCGACTCAACATTAAGCAGGTTAGAGAACTCAAGGAAGCAAATGTTGATTTAGATAGCATGATATCAGAGCGATTGCGAGAGACCCTCTTCAAAAAGACCGTCGATGACATCTTCTCGTCTGGCACCGGCGAGTTCGATGAAGAAGAGGTCTATGAGAAAATCCCATCGGACCTCAACATTAATGCTGAGAAGGCAAAGGGCGTCGTACACGAGCTGGCAGAAAGCAGGCTATCAAACTCATTAATTCAGGCTGTGGCACTGTTGAGGCAGAGAAACCGTCAGGGGGTGGTAAGATATGTTTCATTTTAATGATTTCTCCATTGTAGGGTAACTAGAATTGACCCGATGCCAGATATCAGTGATTCTAAGTGTCATATGACGTTTTTATTTTCCAGATATCATCTCTCAATGATCTTCTCGCATGTGACAAAGCCGTTCCATCGAAACCTTTATCCTGGGACGTGCCTGAAGAACTCGCCGATCTGTTCTCTGTATACGTGAACAGTGAAGCGGCACCCGAAAAGGTGTCCCGTTTGCAATATTTGCTGGGCATAGATGACTCTACTGCAGATGCTATCCGAGAGATGGGAGATAGATTACAACCTCTTGGTGCGGAGGAGGAAAACTTTGTGTTCTGATTTTGTTGCAATTGATAATAAAACAGGCACACCCTGGGGATAGGAAGTGAAGTTTGGCCTTGGTGGGGCTAATTTTTGTTTTCATAAGTTTCCTAGTTTGAAGGACGAGAGGCAACATTATTTGATAGATTGAGATATATAATTTGGTGTGATGATTGTAGCCACATATTTGGTTAATAACTGTACGGCCACCGCCCATTTTGCTCTCATTTCTAGGGAAAGTCCACCAGAGGAGATCGGAAATGTCTCCTATATTAGTTCTCATTTTCATGATTTTTTATTTATTTATTTATTTATTTTTTCATTTTCAATAATTTTCTTATAAAAAAAGTCATTTAAAAGATTTTCTTAAAGGTAATTTTCATTATTTTGGTATTTAATAATATTGTAAATATCTTATGATTTTTGATATAACTTATATAAGTTTTAAAATTTTAATATTATAGCATAGTTTTCAACACTTTGTTTAGCTTCATTTAATCCATATGAAATTACTTTGTATTTCCTCTTCTTTTATTTATTTATTTTTGTATTTCCTCTTCTTTTATTTATTTATTTAAAAATAAAATTTTTGTTTTGATGGTCTCCCCGAAACAATGCTTCAACTTTCAATGCTTTTTTTTGGCTAGCCTTTCGGTAAAATACTTGTTTGTTTGGGTCAGTATAACGTGGTCTTGTCTTTCAGCCATATAAGTCTCATGAATAAAGTCCAAGCTGCGAAGCTGCTCGACTGTAAAGGAGAGGACCAAGGATCCCGAAATTAGAATTTTTTATTTGAAAGTTCCTCGAAACTCCGCCGTAGCTCTTAAGTCACTTTAAGCTCTCATTATCCTCTTGAAATTTAGTAGTCTCATGTTGATTATTCTGTGGGAGGAGAGGGGCAGTTTAGATGATTGATATTGAAAATTAGAGAGGGAATTATATTGACATAATGATAGCAGAGGACTGATGATTAGAAAGTTGTTGAGGCCATTACAGACGGCCTTCCACTTAGACGACCTTACCACTCTTTAACATCAAACTAAGAGTTGTATGAATCTTTGAGACCCTCGCCGTTCGCCCTCCATCATTGCATTTGAAAACTCTAAACACTTCCAAACTTCTAAATTCAAACCCAATTGGAACATTCTTAAGTTTGGGGGATTACCAAAACAACATGAATTTCAATACCTCCTTACAAGTCTTACCATTTACCAATGCTATATTATTCAATTAAAATTAGCATTAGTTATTTGACTAACTATAAGATTCCGAATGCATTTTGTTCACATTTCCTCCGATTTTCATTTAACTTGTGGAACTAAAGGTCGCAAGGGCCCACCCCTAATGGGAAGGGAATAGAGAGAGATTTCTTTTCGTTATCAAACGGGTTAGGATGAAGATTGTATTTCCCCTCCCTATTCCTACTCAAATCCCACTCCGTCCCACCTCACCTTTTATTTATATAAAAAAAAAAAAACTCACATAGAACTCGACCCCAAATTTTTCACTGAAAATTCCATTTCAATTCTTATAAAAATAAATGAAAAATTTCACGGAGACGAAGAGTCTTCTAGCTCGGTGGAGATCGACACACACCCATTAATCTATCTATCTTAAAAAGTTGATCCAATTCAATAATGTGCCAAACATCAACATCCTCTTCTCCAAGTGTTCAATATTCAAATCACTATTCAATGGATTTTTCAAAATTTAACTCTAAAAAAAAAAAAATAATAATAATAATAATGATTCGGTACACCCACCCACATCTATAGTGGGTTTACGCTTATGAAATCCATTCTTTTCTGGTTTTTTTTTTTTTTGTTTTTTTTGGGTCTTTTTTCACAAATTTTCAACCTTTGAAGCTGACCTTCTAAAAAGGTAAGCAGCCAGTTGCAAGCAGCTACCTCCTTCTTGGGCTCTCTCTCTCTCTCTCTCTCTCTCTCTCTCTCTCTATACATATATATATATATATATATATATATATATATGTTCTTGGTTTTAGATAGCAACATTCCTCACAAAATTTTCAAGTTTCTCTTAGTTTGTTGGGACAATGGACTCGATCCGGAGAAATTTGTGGTGTCTTTTCGTGTTTGTTTCGTTGATACCTTTCAACTTTGGCAGTTTATCTGCAAACTTTTATGAGAGCTCTTGCCCCAAGCTACTCTCCACCGTCCGACGTGAAGTCGTGAAAGCAGTGGCCAAAGAGTATCGAATGGGGGCTTCGTTGCTTCGTCTTCATTTTCACGACTGCTTTGTTAATGCACGTCTCTTTTAAATTCATCCCTTTTTAGTTCTTTAGTTTACTATGGTTTTTTTTTTCGTTCCTCCTATTTGTTCGTTATTGAATTTTCTAACCGACAAAAATTTAGTAGTGGATAACAAAAAATACGTATTGTTATTCTATGAGATCTCGTGTCGGTAGGAGGGGAGGACAAAACATTCCTTATAAGGGTGTGGAAACCTCTTCTTAGTAGACGTGTTTTAAAATCTTGAGGGAAGCCCGAAAGGGAAAGCTAAAAAAGGACAATATTTGTTAGCGATGGGCTTAAGCCGTTACAAATGGTATGAGAGCTAGACACCGGATGGTGTACTAGCGAGGACGTTAGGCCCCTAAGGGGGGTGAATTGTGAGATCCCACATCGGTCGTTAGGGAGGAAACCTCTCCCTAGTAGACGTGTTTCAAAACCTTGAGGGGAAATTAGAAAGAAAAAGTCGAAAGATGACAATATCTGCCTACTTGTGGGCTTAAGCTGTTACAAATGGTATCAGAGCCAGATATTGGGCACTGTGCTAGTGAGGACGGTGGCTCCAAAGGAGTGAATTGTGAGATCCCACATCGATGGTTGGAGAGGAAACCTCTCCTTAATAGATGCGTAGAACAATATATGCTAGCGGTAGACTTAAACCGCTACATATCCAAATCTTTAAATACATGCATGCATGCCCACGTGAACTCAGGTCTACGTTTGAGAGTTACAACCATAAACATAATGGCTCTAACTCGTCGTTTTCACGAGTGATGAAATGATATAACGAATAGTATATGTACATGCAGGGATGTGACGCGTCGGTGCTGCTAGACGACACGTCGAACTTCACCGGAGAAAAGACAGCAATCCCAAATAAAGATTCGTTGAGAGGGTTTGAAGTGATCGACGGGATAAAAACGCTGGTGGAGGCGAGCTGCCCTTCAGTGGTTTCATGTGCTGATATTCTGTCGATTGCAGCCAGGGACTCAGTGGTTGCTGTAAGATTTCCTTTCATTTCTTGAGCTGAACACCATTTGGGTATGTGGGTTTTGAGCTTTTGTGCTTAATTTTCAGCTCGGTGGGCCGTCGTGGGTGGTGGCGCTTGGGAGGAGAGACGCCACCACCGCCAGCTTCGACCGCGCAAACAATGACCTTCCTTCTCCCTTCCTCGACCTCCCTGATCTCGTCTCCGCCTTCTCCAACAAAGGCTTCGATACCAAAGAATTAGTCGCTCTTTCAGGTACTATACTGACCTACTGTTGTAAGTTGTCATGAAAATGTATTGTCGTATCTCTCCGTTCATAACCCATTTGGTTCGTGTTCTTATTTATTTTGGTTCATAACTCTCATTCCTTCAAACCCTTTTGGTTCATATTCTTACTTATTTGGTTCATGTACGGGAATTAGTATTGCTATGCCTATATAAAGTAAATGTTCATCTAAAATTGTTTTGAGGTATGAAATCATTGTCAGTTGAAAGATTTTGTAGCGTGAGAGTTTGAGAGATACACTTGTAAACACTTTGGTCATAGTAACTAGGTACCAATCGGGGATGTAGGGAAATTTCTCTACAGACTACGTAAATATTTGTGTCACTTTATTTAATTTCTGTTTGTGGGTGTGTGAGTACA
Organism: Cucurbita pepo subsp. pepo; assembly: GCF_002806865.2. NCBI lineage: Eukaryota > Viridiplantae > Streptophyta > Magnoliopsida > Cucurbitales > Cucurbitaceae > Cucurbita > Cucurbita pepo. The sequence goes on along the minus strand of NC_036639.1, from coordinate 10,296,792 downwards.
ATCGATCTTGCTTCTGCTTCCGTTATAACAATTGGGTATCACAGCATTTTTAGCGGTAGGATTGGGATACTAAGTGTTTATGGGTCGGCTAAAATGGTTGGTTTGTTTGTTGATGAATGATTGGATTAGGATCGCATACAATAGGGCAAGCGAGGTGCTCGATGTTCCGAGTAAGGGCTCATAACGAAACGACTATCGATTCAGACTTCGCAGCTTCTTTAAGATCAAACTGCCCTTTCTCCGGCGACGACGACAAGCTTTCGTCTTTAGACGTCCGCACGCCTTCCTCCTTCGACACGGCTTATTTCAAGAATTTGATACAAAACAAAGGTCTTCTTCATTCCGATCAAGCCCTCTTCAACAATGGCTCCGCCGACTCTCATGTCACCTCTTACTCCTCCAACCCCTCTGCTTTCTTCTCCGACTTCGCCGCCGCCATGGTTAAGATGTCTAATCTCAGCCCGCTCACTGGAACCGACGGCGAGATTCGTTCCGACTGCCGGAAGATCAATGCCTGAATTGAATCAACAACAGTAACACACAAAGGCTTTAACTGAATTACCTATATATGCTGCTTTTAATGAGTGGCGACCAACCGAAAAAACTACTTTTTAGGTTTGTTTGTTTGTTACTCCAATAATTTGGTTATCGAGTAATCTTTGTTCTGTTTTTTTTTTCTTTTGTTTTGGATTTATCATTATTAATAAAATGAATATATCTCTAAATCTTATTAGAATCTTTGAAATTCCCGACATTTCGTTATAATATTAAAAAAAACGGTATTTAAAAATGTCTATTTAACCTGTGAGGTCGGGACGCTGTAGAGACCCACCCGAAACGGTGTGAAAAGTTCCAATTTAAATGAAGAATGAGGACAGAATGGAGAGAAATTTCTTCTCGTTAGCTAAACAGGGTAAGGGACGGAAATTATATTCCTCGTCTCAATCTTCGCCCAGCTCTGCTGTATAAATTTTAATATTGAAATTTGAGTTTTCGTTGAATTTATTATTATTTTTTTAAAAACATTTATAAAAGATAGAAAAAATTTACCACGGAAAGTCCCAGGTCAGTTTCCACCAAAAATAAATGAAAAATTTGAAGGAATGAAAGATGAAATAGGAGGCGGGAATAGAAACAAGGAACGCTTCCCTGTCCTCGTACAGCCCCGTGGACATCTCTAACAAAGACGATATTGAGATTTTTTATCGGAACGTGATTGGTTTTTAAGATCGTTTCCGATTTTGAGCCTCTTACTAGTTAGTTCTGACAAATCCCCAAACAACATAATTTGTTGGAACGAAACCCGAACATAAAAAACTCTTTATTTTATTTAAATTTCATAAACTTAAATTAAAATTAAATGATAAATATGATAATTATTAGATAAAAAAAGAATAATTATAAAATTATAAAATTTCATGAACTTGCCGAACCGGAAAGAAGAAGAGTCAAAGAGAACAACGTTGGTGGGACACGATTGACACTCAAGGTCATTTCGATATCACTCTCGCTTGAAAATGTTGAAACTATCGCTCTCAACAAGTTGAAGGAGACACGAGCCCCTCGTTTAATGCAGTTTTGCCACCGAACAACAGTTCTCAGTTATTTCAACTAAGTGGGATGAACCATCTTTCTCTAATGAAGTATGCTAAAGTTATGACATCTTGACCTAAATCTCGATACGTTGATCATTTATTAAAATCTAATGACGTATATTTTAAACCAGGCGTTGCTTAATTTAAATTTAACTCGATCATGCTCAGACATTAATAGTCTATCGTAAATATAGATTTTCGATCAATTTCACTACTCGAAAACTTGACCAATATGAGTTTTGCTTGATCAAATAACCCAGTCCACCTTAATTAATGGGCATTAATCTGCCTCAACTTCGACCGAGAAGTGTTCATTGGCCAAAGACTTGGCCACCGAGCACAAGTTGGGCTCGACCTTTTCTTTCTTTGAATATGGTAAGTTGATCTTTAACGGTACTAGAAAAATTGATTGATAGTTGAGACAAAAGAGAATTGGAGTTGATCTAGAACATAATGATACGGGCAAGAGGATGATGGGTATCACGGTCGTACATTGATGGTCATAATTTACTCTCTCCGTAATAATCACATTCGCCCCACACTAAAATTGAAATCTTAAAATCTTTATCGGACTTTAAAAAATTCGATAACCCGAGCCCAACCCATATGATTTGTGTTGTACTCTAAATTTATTTGAACTGGATTGAGTTCAAATAAATAAAAATTTTATAGATTAAGTCCGTCCATAAATTCTCCTAAAACTAGATTTACTTGAACGATTAAATATTTTTTATACGATATAATTATATATATATAAAAAAGTTATTTTACTTTTATTTAAAACAAAAATTTAAATAAACGATCCAAAAAAATTCAAATCAACCTAAAATTGACGTTGTATTTAGTTGAAAAAATTTATAAGTCGAGTAATTGTGTTGGGTCAAATCAGGTCTAAAAAAGTCCCTACCGAACCCGTGAATACTCATATTAATAATTATTAGATAAAAATACGAGATACTTTTACATCTCTCGTACATTTAACTCTGCAAAATTATCGGTTTTCTTGTGTCACTGTCCTCTTTCCCTTTTTTATTTTTTAATTTTTAAGATTTAGAGAGTAAAGACGTAATTAAGATCGAAAAATTAACGAGTATATATCAATTATGCAACGACTCTCCCACAAAGTCTCCTTGGTCTAGTCTTGGTATAATTGTAACATCGTGCCATCTCTCTCGCTACAATGACATTGTTTAACCAAATGTTATGGACGACTAGTTCATACTTTTACATTGCTACAAACCCATCAAAATCATACCTTTCACAACGTCATCCACATATTTCTGTATGACCTGATATTATCTAATTTAAAATTAATTCTTTACGATAATATTTTTGTTTTCGTTCAAAAGACTTCAGAGCAATAAAGATTTTGTCAATCGGCTACAATATAAATTATTTCTGTTTTATATTTGATATTTTAATAACGATAACTACCAGAGTCTTATAAAATGATGAGTCATTATTATCGTTGTTTAGTTTACCCTTGACCCATTCTAAGTCATTGGGATATCAATCTTTATCACTAGTAATTATCCATAAACTATTATTTAATTACAAAATACAAAAATATTATGAGATGACAGCTACTTCCTTCATCAGTTTAATTTTTAATTTTTTTTTTCATAGTTGAGAGAGTATTATTAAAACTTTTAAAAGTTTCCATATATTTTTTCTAGACAAAATATAAAATTTAATGATATTTTTATTAATTTAAACGTTTGAAATGATACTCGATAATTATAAAAAAAACAAATTTAGAGCTCAAAATATACGTCTCGATACCATATTTCCACGTAGTCAAAACTTCAGTTATATGCACAAAAGGAGTAGCAAATACGATTTTTAAAAATATTTTAAAAATAAATTAATATTTTTTTTTAATTTAAAGATATTATTAAAAAAATTTAAAGTTTAAAAATATTTTTATTAATTTAACCTTTTATTTATTTTCATTTCTAATATTATTTATTTTTGCTTTCGATATAAATAATTTACAAAATAATATGATTTTAGTTTACATAAAACCCTAAATTATTTAAGTTAAAAGAAAAAAAAAAAATGGATTATCTTTTTAATAATAAAATAATAAATTTGCAAATAAAAAAAAAATGTTCAGTTAATATATATATATATATATATTATATATATATAGCTGCATAGGCCTTGTCTGATAATTATAAACAAGATGAATATTATAATATTCGCGGCCTTGCTTTTCACGGCGGTTTCCGGCACGGCAGCCGCCGGCAGCTCCTCCTCTCATCTCTCCAAAAAGTTCTACCACACCAGCTGTCCTAACCTCTTCCCCATCGTCAAATCCATCCTTAAACATCAAATCTCAAAGGAACGACGCATCGGAGCTTCTCTCCTCCGTCTCCACTTCCACGACTGTTTCGTCAACGTAAGTTCGTTTTCACTCTTTCCACATATATTATCAAACTTTTGTTCATAACCCGATCGCCCGCTTAAACTTTTGAGTTGAGTAATGATTATCAGGGATGCGATGCATCAGTATTGCTAGACGATCACGGGTCATTCATAGGCGAGCAAAATGCAAATCCCAACAAAAACTCGCTTAGAAGTTTCAATGTGATCGATAAAATCAAGTCTAGAGTTGAGAAGTCGTGTCCTGGCGTAGTGTCGTGTGCTGATATCTTGACTATTGCTGCTCGGGATTCCGTTGCATTGGTATGTTCTTTCAGGTCTTGTCGAGTTGAGTTAGTGTTAATTATTGTTATGATTATACAGCTTGGAGGGCCGTTTTGGAATGTTAAACTCGGGCGAAGAGACTCGAAAACAGCAAGCTTTTCTGATGCCAATAGCGGATTGCTTCCTTCACCAAACTCCAATCTCTCCGTTCTAATCTCTACGTTTAAAAAACAAGGCCTTTCTACCACCGACATGGTTGCCCTCTCAGGTTGCTCTCTTTTCTAAATAAATAAAAATTCATTCGTTTTAAAAAGAGTATTATTAAAATATTTTAAAATTTTATAGATATTTTTTAAACATGTTACAGGAGGTCACACTATTGGACTAGCGAGATGCAGTCAATTCAAAACCCGCATATACAAGAAGAGCAATATCGACACTGGATTTGCAAAGAAGAGACAGCGACAGTGTCCCAAAGAACAACGCATAGGTATCGACAATCTTGCTCCATTCGACATCCAAACGCCCATGGATTTCGACAACAAATACTTCGACAACCTTATTAAGAAGAAAGGTCTGCTACATTCCGACCAGGTGCTGTTTTCTGGCGGCTCCACTGACTCTCTAGTTAAAAAGTACAGCCGAGACAGTGAGGCCTTCAATCGAGACTTCGTTCGAGCCATGATTAAGATGGCTCACATCCAACCCCTCACTGGGTCCAACGGCGAGATTAGAAAAGTCTGCGGAAGACCCAATTGAAATCGCTCTCCACTCTCATTTCCTGATTGATATATGATCCATCGTGTTCCTGTTCCTGTTCGTATTTTCTTTTATGTGACATATGTGTTTTTTTTAATATCGTTCAATAAACGAAATAATATTTTATTTCGACCGTTGTTACATACATGTCACGTGTAATTTAAATATCTAAGTTTTTAAGAAAATATCTCAAACATTTTAAAAGTCAAATTAACATATAAAAAAATGAATTTTCAACTATACCAATCCTAGGTTGACCATTCGACGCTGCTCGGCGACTTTTCAACTCTCACCCTTTTTGCCTCATAAACCGAGCTATTCATCCTGTCACCCCTTTTGCTCTCTTTCTTAATGCTATTCTCTTCTTAGTCACCTTTCGAATCATCGTCTTGGAATAAATAGACTAAAATGGATTGATATTGGCGTGATCGAGCTCCTACCAAGGTTACTAATTTTAGTAACCGATGCAATGAATGCTAGTAACGTTGATCCACAAGAAACTCAACGAACTCTTGAAATACGAAGCTAATCGAAGAAAGCTTAGGGCAAGAGATAGATCAATCATGTATTAATTGACTAATACAATTTGGGTCGGATTAATAGAAAAACGTCGACTTGATGATGCAAAGTCGAGAGGAACCGAGCGTATTTTTCAACGAAAAAAGTAAAACATCGTTAAAATGAGAGAATATGTGCACGTATGCATTTTTCTTTAGAAAAAACAAGAACATTGTGAACAACATGAAGCTCTTCTCATTAAGAGAGAGTAAACTACAACAACTCATACATTACATTAATCTCTGTATATAACAACACCATGAAATGATATCACATTTCATTTGGAACAATGCTTGGAGAATACCTTCACCAACTTTGGATAGCAATAGCATCCTTTATCACTCGATCCTCCGCCACGTCCAAAGAACAAAGTCGAAACAGGCGAGTCAAAATTCTCCTCTTCCTCTTCTTCGTCCTCGTGCTCGTTCTCGTCCACTCTCGAATCAAACGACAATCTCCTCGGGCTTCTTCCTCTCTCTCCCTCAGAGCTTGTCAGTGTCGTAGACGAAGTCGTCGACGACGACGACGAGCCGGGAGAGAGCGGATGGAGAGGAGCCTTATTCATAGAAAGCTTCTTGAAAACCGAGGTGAGGAAATTGGCTCGAGAGGAATGTGGGTTGGTGTTATATTTATGCTTGGAGGGTGTGTGTGAGGGTGAGGAGAAATAGGATGGTGGGGGTGTGAGAGGTGAAAGGAGTGAGCCATGGTCCCTGAAATTGGCCTTGGGAGTGCCTGGCTCGGACTCCCATATGAATGGCACTGTGGCTGATACTCCTGTGTGGTAATCTTCATCCACCGTTAATATATCATCCCTTGTTTTGAGGCTTTTAAGCCTCATTTTCCCAAATTTGCCTCCAAAATCCCCTGAATTTGTTGACATTGTTCTTGATTTTGAAGNTGTTAATATATCATCCCTTGTTTTGAGGCTTTTAAGCCTCATTTTCCCAAATTTGCCACCAAAATCCCCTGAATTTGTTGACATTGTTCTTGATTTTGAAGCGATGATGATCTGCAACTTCAAATGTTTGTCATTTGTAGCATAATATTTACACGATCAAAGAAGAAAGAGGTAAAAAGAAGAGATTTTGAGGTGAACCCATGTGAGAAAATGTACCTGTTTCTAATGGGTAGTCGTCAAAAATGGAAAGAAATCATTGTGGAGCTGCCATTGTTGTTGTTGGTTGAGTATCCATTTAAGCCATTGATATTGCAGAGGGTAGCTGAGAATTGTTCAATAATGCTATTATTGCCTTTGCCTTGTTTTTGGGGGGAAAGAGTAATGGCATGATTGAACCATCCGTGGCTAAATATGATGATTGGTTTTCTGCCACTAATGTTGATGACAGTACGAGGAAAAAAGGTTTGTTTTTTTTGTGGTTTTCCTGTTTTCCTGTCTTGTTGGGAGATGAAGTTTTAGTGGACGAAGATTGGATCGGATCGGATTGGATCGGGTATGAGCCTTGTTTTCTACGGGAAAGTTTGTTTGAAGAGAAAAGTTGACCGGTAAAAGAATGAAAAACTATACACCGGTTGTGAGGGGTTTGTAATTGTCACACTAGGTTCGATACTTGTATTAAATTTAAGTGTAGCAATGGTTTACTGTCTCGAGATTGTCTCGAGATTGAAGAAGAGTATTTTTATGACCCATTTAAGATTTTTCATCCATTTAGATTAAAAATGGACTAAACTAGGATCACACGAGTTGTGGGCACATAGACCGATCAAAGTAGTCGGGTTCTTCTTCAATATTGGTATGTATTGACGTTTTTTTTTTTTTTATATTCCTTCTTTAATTAGGTTAAAAATGGACAAAACTAGGATCACACGAGTTGTGGGTACACAAAGCCAATCACGGCCCAGTTCTCCTCGTCTCTTGTTTTCTTGGTAGTCCGGTTCTTCTTCAATATTGATTCGACATTGTCACATCTTGACATTTCTTCTAGGTTAAAAAGGATCACATGAGTTGTGAGCCCACAAAGCAGGGTCCAATTCTTCTCTTTTTTCTCAGTAGTCCGGTTCTTCTTAAAAGAATGAAAAACTATACACTGGTTATGAGGGGTTTGTAATTGTCACATTAGCTCCGTTACTTGTATTAAATTTAAGTGTAACAATGGTTTACTTTCTGGAGATTGAAGAAGGGTATTTTTATGACCCATTAAGATTTTTCATCCATTCCTTTATGAATTAGATTAAAAACGAACTAAACTAGGATCACACGAGTTCTTTTTTGGTAGTCGGGTTCTTCAATATTGGTTCGATGTTGGCAAATTAGGTTAAAAATGGACCGAATTAGGATCACACGAGTTGTGGACACACAAAGCCGATCAGGGCTCAATTCTCCTCGTCTCTTGTTTTCTTGGTAGTCCGGTTCTTCTTCAATATTGATTCGACATTGTCACGTGTTGACATTTCTTCTAGGTTAACAAGGATCACGCGAGTTGTGAGCCCACAAAGCCAATCAGGGCCCAATTCTCCTCTTTTTCTCAGTAGTCCGGTTCTTCTTCAATATTGGTTCGATATTGTCTTTTTTTGGTCTTATTTCCCGGACCCAATAATTTAAGCCATAGTTTGGTATGTGAAATATATGCAATAAAGCTCACATATCTATTGTGAGTTATAATTCCAAGCAGAATCCAAATCCATCCATTTGTTCTACAATTGGATAAACGTAGGAGAATTGGTCATTTCAGTAGATGATGTTAAATTCCTCCTTCTATCAGGTTGTTGTTGCTGCAAGTTCATACCAATACCTTCTAGTCGGTCTTCCTCGTCTTCGATGATCATTTCGGCCCCAGACATACCTGCAACGATATAAGATGGAGAACACGGAGGAGACTCGAGTTCTTTACCACATCCATGTAGGTCATAAGACATATCTGCATCATTATAAGGAGTATATGAATGAGGCGACACTCGTTCATTGCCCTTGAGTTCTTTTTCGCAAACACGCAGTTCATTAAGTATTCCATGTGTACCTGCTGTCTGGTAATCCATCGACTTTCGAGGAATTTCGACTTTCGACTTTCATCGATCCATATACTTGGAAATGACACATTTCTTCAAGTTCTTTGTTTTCAAGCTCACCTTGATCTCCTTGACAATAGCATGGAAGCTCATTGATGAGAGAAACTTGGACCTTCATATGCTCGGGCAAACTCGGGCAACTGGCCGCGTTCTTCATGTACTTTGTCGAGATTTAGTTTACAGTGACATTCAAACTGCACAGATCAAGGAAGAAAAGTGAATAGAGAGATTGACAGACAAAGGAAACTAAATTAGTTACGTATTGTTGTCAGTCTCACGGTTTTAAAACGAGTTTATTAGGGAGAGGTTTCCACACCCTTATAAGAAATGATTCGTTCCCCTCTCCAACCAATATGGGATCTCACAATCCACCCTCCTTGAGGGCCCAACATCCTTGGTGGCACGTCACCTGGTATATGGCTGTAACACCATTTGTAACAGGTCAAGCCCACCGCTAGTAGATATTGCCCGCTTTGGCCCGTTACGTATCGCCGTCAATCTCACGATTTTAAAACGCTTCTACTAGAGAGAGGTTTCCACACCAGTAATGATTCGTTCCATTCTCCAACCATCGTGGGATCTCACATTTACTTCAATAACAAAGCTTCCAACAATTTCGACAGATTTATATACGTTTGTTCATACCTACACCAAGCTGGAAGTGTGAGCATTGTGTATGCAAGTTTAACTTTGTTGGCAACGCCAGAGAGAGATTTGAAAGTTGCAGCAACAGTTCTTACAGCCAACGACTCATTCGGATGCTGCCAGGCCCATTCAAACTGCATCCATACTTAGAACATCAAATTCTAGCATTGCTGGAAAGTTAGTCAAGACAGAAATCCTAGCATGGTTTGGTAATCTGTATGCCAAAAATCCCTAAAATGTTTATCCTAGAAGGCAATCGAGATATATAAAAAGATGTATAGCTCAAAGCCTGGAAATGTAACCTGAAGAGCAGAGACTTGAGTGGGAAAGCCATAGATGCACAACATCATCTCCCATGGTCTCTTCCTCTTAGTTCGCCACGCACCGCATCTAATTTCACCATTGCTGCCTGATTCTGCGTTTAGGGTTCACTGTGAATCTGAAATTCAATATAAACAGTAATCCATCAGTTCACTGCAGATTGATTTACGCATTTCCTATATTTCTTGATGTTTTCCCTCAATCAATTTATGCAGAAAGCGAGAGAGGAACAGATTCAAAGATCGTAAAACAATTTTCAGTAAAGTATCGGAGTAGAGGAACAGATTCGAGCATCAAGAAATCGTGAAAATGGAGGATTTCAAGCCATTATTGCATAGAGAAGAAGAAAATTTGTTCGAGAAGAAGGAAAGGATTCGAACCCGATATAGGTATGGCCTTTGAAACGAGGGCAGACAGAGGCCAAGAGATAGCATGAAAAGAAGCCAATCGATTCGTTGCCGCTTCCTTCATCTTCATCGTCTTCCTTCTCCTCCTCCTCTGCAACCGCCGTAGCTTCAGAGATCTCCGGTTTCTCTTTCCGCTTCCTCGTCTCTCTCTCTGGAAGAAGAAAATCTGCTCAAATAATACAATTAGACCGTTGGCGCACAACTTGAAAGGGAATTTATTAGCTTACATTAATGAATTCGTCGTTTAGCCCTAATTGATTTAATCCCATTGTCAGTCTCGCATCGAAATTCGCCGTCTCGATCTCACCGGAAGGCTTTAGTCAACTTTGCGTTGCCTTAAATTTAGTTTTAAAAATCTGAAACGAATCTCTCTTAGGGTTCCGATCTGGTTATCGCCGGCCGACGAAAACACATCCCGATTCCCGATTCAATTCCTAAAGCTGATCGGCTTTATAGTCTTGATTTCAAATTTATTGACCTTGATCTTCCTGCATTACTTCACTTTCACGGAACAAATTCGATAAAGAAAACGGAAGAACAAAAGAGGAATCAATTGAGACCAGAAGCGTTTTTCGATAGGGAATTTCTGAACACATTGTATTATTTTGGTACAGACATGGATGTTAACGAAGAAGAGAGGTTTTACAAAATTTACAGGAAAGGGGGAAGAAGTGGGAAGAGAGATATTATTGATCGACGGAGATATACAAGAGAGATTCATAGCACTATCCAACAACAATGGCGAACCTGAACAATACAATTAATCCAAACAAAACCCCAAGGCTCGTCTCGGTTCAACGCAATCGCAAATCCGATCGTATCGTCATCTCTCATCAATCAGAACGCTTCTGAGACGACGGAAACAAATGCCTCCACAAGTAGCGGCCACTGGCCATGTCAACCACCGTCCAGAATCCAGATTGCATAGCCGAAGTCACCTGTTCAAACAATCCACAATCATTCCATTCAGACAAACAAACAAACAAACAAACAAACGAAGAACCAAACAAAAAGGAAAAAGGAGAAAGAATCAGAAGAAGAACCTTGGAGGAGGTAGAATTGGAAGACAAATCGTTGGAATGCGCATCGGAATTATCGTCGGCTTCGAAATCTTGAGGTTGCGATTTGAGATTACGGAGAACGAAGAAGCCGGCAAGAGTCGCAGAGAGAAATATGAGAATAAATCTCAGGGGACACATATTTTTCAACGCCCTGGCTTCCTCGGTAACCTCTGGATCTNAGTCGCAGAGAGAAATATGAGAATAAATCTCAGGGGACACATTTTTCAACGCCCTGGCTTCCTCGGTAACCTCTGGATCTGAATGACGGAGAGAGAGAGAGAGAGAGAGAGAGAGAGAGAGAGATTTGAAAATGATTTAGGGTTAATGAAGGGAGTGGTGAGAAGTGATGGAGTTTTGAAAATTGGGGAATATGGACGCCATGGAAGCAAGCTTGCTTTGCTTTGCTTTGCTTGCTTTTCCACCTAACCCAACCACTCATTTTCTATTAATGATATTAAATAATTATCAGATAAGGTTAGAGTTTGGGTTNATGGACGCCATGGAAGCAAGCTTGCTTTGCTTTGCTTTGCTTTTCCACCTAACCCAACCACTCATTTTCTATTAATGATATTAAATAATTATCAGATAAGGTTAGGGTTTGCGTTAGTGGTAACCCACAACCATCATATTTTATACCAAATAAATATAAATAAATAATAATAATAGTGGCTGGCTGGCTGGCTGCTTCNTAGAGTTTGGGTTAGTGGTAACGCACAACCATCATATTTTATACCAAAATAAATAAATAAATAAATAATAATAATAGTGGCTGGCTGGCTGCTTCTCCTTTATTTATTTATTTATTATTGGAAAAATATCCTTAAAATTTTATATTTATTTGAAAAATATTTATAAACTTTTAAAACTTTTAATAATATTATTTAATTTTTTAAAATCTAAAAAATATCCTTAAATTTAAAATATATATATATATATATAATTACTAAAAATACTTTATTTCAAAATTATATTGAAAACATTCAAAATAGTTTTTTTTTTTTTTTTAAATACCATTTTAACTTAAAAAAATGTTTTAAGTTTTCAAAAAAAAAAAAAAAAAT
>NC_036639.1:10172315-10284704 GCF_002806865.2 Cucurbita pepo subsp. pepo | reverse complement strand
TTTTTTTTTTTTTTTTTACATTTAAAAATATTTTTACCGTTAGTATCACGTTTCAAAAATATTGATAAATTTTTCGAAGTAAAATTAAAATGTTTGTAGATGTATCGATAGACGATTTTTGTGTTTTTTTTTAAACGGTAGAATAATAATGAAATTTTTAAAAGTTAAAAGGTATTTTTGAAACTCGGTTGGAAATATTATTAAAAGTTTAAGGGTATTTTTTATTTTAAGTTCGAGGATATTATTGAAAATTTTGAAAATTTAAGGTATTTTTTATAGATAAATTACTGAATTCGAGAGTACTTTATTAATTTAGCTTATAATTAATATACAATATTTATCTACCCACTAGTATTAAATTTTAATTTTTCAGTTTCTACTCATCTCTCAATTATTAACACCGGNTTTTAAGTTCGAGGATATTATTGAAAATTTTGAAAATTTAAGATATTTTTTTTTAGATAAATTACTGACTTCAAGAGTATTTTTATTAATTTAGCCTATATTAATATACAATATTTATCTACGCACTACTATTAAATTTTAATTTTTCAGTTTCTACTGATCTCTCAATTATTAACACGAGGCCGCTCATTACTATCTTTTCTCATCGTTATAGAGGTTCTCAGTGTTTTGACCTATTGACGATCTAAACATTTTCTTAGAGACTCTAAACCAAACAAACCCTATTAAGGTAAGTGTCCATCTAATCGGTAAAATCTTAAATCTTAAATAGATAACAATTTGGAAAAGTTTGGGCATGTGAGAACACCACCGACACGCAATTCGAANGTGTTTTGACCTATTGACGATCTAAACATTTTCTTAGAGACTTTAAACCAAACAAACCCTATTAAGGTAACTGTCCATCTAACCGGTAAAATCTTAAATCTTAAATAGATAACAATTTGGAAAAGTTTGGGCATTGTGAGAACACCACCGACAGGCAATTCGGAAAATATTCTAAAGCAGCTGAGGCACGCCACAAGGACAAACAAGATTGACCATTTGGAATATCTTTGTCCGGCACAATTTTGAATTGTAAACCAAAAAACACAATAGTTCATATTTCTTTGTTCGGCACAATTTTGTACATTCATCCAGACATGTCGAGCCAAGTTGTTGCAGTATGTAATAGGTCATCCCATCTCCCCATTGTCACTGTTAAGGTCACAGTCGATATCGTTACTATCATCAATATCGACACTATCGACGAGATAGGGATTTCACTCTCTTTCCAGCTCCATGGCCAAACTTCAGCGGATGAGAAGAAGATCCATCACACACCTGGAGAGTCCTTATTAGCTAAAATGAACCGTTTGCCACCGCTTTTGAAGCTCTTACATTTTTCAACCGCAAGCTTGAGCTTCTTGTATCATTGTTTTGATGCTTGTTTTAGTCTATAAAAGCGTCTATTGAGCTTACACCATATATTTCTTGCCTGGATCTGCAACCGAGCCTCGAACCTCCTTTAATCATCTGATTTAACCTTGATTTTGAACACCCATTTGTTCAACATAACTGTCTTTCCTAACTCGGTCAACACCCACGTATTTTTTCTTTTCAGGTGAGTTCATCTCATCATCCATGGCTTGCTCCCACTTGGTTGAATCTTCCCCGTGTAGAACCTCATCAAAGAACTCTGGTTCTCCTTCGTCAGTTTCCAACCAATAGTGTAACCAAGGTGAATATCTATCTGGTGCTCGGATAATTCTAGATGATCTCATCAACCCATTTGAATTTATGAATTTATTAAAAAAAATATTTAAATTGAAGAGATCGACGAACGGTTATGATAGTTAAAAGGTTAAATTTGTAATTTGCAATTTAATTTATTAATTAAGTAAACACACACATATATTACATATTTCATCATATATTAGCACAGGGAAATTCATGGTTTTTCACGCCGGTTCATCGGCGGATGAATAATACGCTAACATAAGTAAACGACGGCGAGCAACAGAAAGGCGGCTGCCGGCGACCGGCGCATGCATTTTCCGATCAGGGCATGTAAAGCTTGTTCCCACATTTGCATCTCCAAGCTTCCGGGTAATACTCAGCCGTCACCGGAGTTCCCGGCGGCACCGGGACATGAACCGCCGTGCACGGCGTGCACTTCCCACACATTGACGCGCACCGTGGCGGCGACGATCCAGGCCCACCCAATTCTCTTCTTGCCAACGTCCTCAACTCTTGATCTTCATGATCTCCTATGACCACCTCCGCCGTGGCGGGCTGCGCCACCCTTCTTCCGTCGGCTGGCAGCTTCCATGTTGCACTACTAGTGATGGGCTGGTAGTGAAAAATGTCAATATTAAAGCACCGTATGTTTATTCATTATTAAGCGATTGGTAAGCTGTCGAGATGACATGGAAATAGAATCCTTAGGTGTCGAATATAATCATGTCCACGTATTTTGCTCGTCCAAGAAACCATAGCTTCACACGACTTGGAACATTAAATTATCTAAGAAGAATGATCTATAAGTGTTTACCGGCTTTAACTAACAATATCATATCATTATGGAGACAAAGATAGGCTAGCATGACACGACCATTTTGGACTAGTGAGCATAATTATTTCACGTGAGATACTTATCTGATCAAAGTAAACAAAGCTTCTCTCTAGCAGAAGCGTTTTAAAAACCGTGGGGGAAAGCCCAAAGAGACAATATCTATTAGCATTGGGCTTGGGTTGTTACAATATTATCAGAGCTAGACACTGGGCGATGTGCCAGTGAGGAAACTGAGCCCCGAAGGAGGTGGACACAAGGAGGTGTGTCAGCGAGGACACTGGGTCCAGAATAAAGGTAGATTGTGAGATCCCACATTGATTGGGGAGGAGAACGAACATTTTTTATAAGGGCATGGGAACTTTTCTCTAGCAGACGCGTTTTAAAAACTTGGGAAACCCGAAACGAAAAGCCCAAAGAGGACAATATTTGTTAGTGGTGGGCTTGGGTTGTTACAATGATATCAGAGCTAGACATTGAATGATGTGCCCGTGAGAAGGCTGAGCTCCGAAGGGAGGTGGACACAAGAAAAACCCAAAGAGAACAATATATGTTAGCGGTGAGCTTAGGCTGTTACAATAGTATCAGAGCTAGACACCGGACGATGTGCCAGTGAGGAGGCTGAGCCCCGAAAGGAGATGGATAAAAGGAAAGCCCAAAGATGACAATATCTGTTAGTCGTAGGTTTGGGCTGTTACAATGGTATCAGAGCTAAACACCGGACGATGTACCAGTGAGGAGGCTGAGCCCTAAAGGGAGGTGGACACAAGAAAAGCCCAAAGAGGACAATATCTGTTAGTGGTGGGCTTGGGTTGTTACAATGGTATCAAAGCTAGACACCGGACGATGTGTCAGTGAAAAGGTTGAGCCTCGAAGGGAGGTGGACACAAGGTGGTGTGACAGCAAGGACGTTGGGCCCCGAAGAGGGTGGATTGTGAGATCCTAAGGAGAACGAAGCATTCTTTTTAAGGGTATAGAAATTTCTCCCTAGGAAGAACAATATCTGCTAGTGGTAGACTTGAGTTGTTACATTATGATCATATTATTACAAAAATACGAGAGACGTGTTATATCGATGGATCGTGACGTGCCAGCTGACACAATCATTTTCAAGGTTCTAAGGTGGAGGAGGGTCAGTGGCTCAGCGCCAGCCTTGGAAGGGCCGGAATTATGAGTTTTGTGTGCATTTACAAACAAGGCTTCTAGCTGGCTACCTACCAATACAGGGGGATGGCTATTTTGTAATTATCATTGAAGAAACAGCTACTGCATAACATAAACACAAATCATAGGATCATCATATGAAGTAGTACTGTATTAAAAGTAAAGTAGAAATTTACCTGGAGATTTGTATGGCCAGCTTTAGCAGATGAACAGCACCTATTATCTGAAGAAAAATAAGAACAGATATCCATCAGAGGAGATCAGAGATATCCATAGAGGTTTAGAGGTAAAACTAGATATCACCTGGACCTGCACTAGATATCATGCTGCACCAGAATGATATCAAGAACAAGAACAAGAACAAGAACGAGAAGGATTTATGAGCGGTTTTCGTCTCGGTGAGTGTGTTTCTACTCAGCTCCATCAGCAGAGGATCAAGAAATTTTGAGTGAGGTGAAGATCAGATGAAGTTTAAGAAGGGGAAGAATCTGATATGATTTGGCTGTGGATGGCTTAGGACTGCCATGTCCAACTTTTGCAGGGGTTTTGGTGTTCCTTCTTTCAATGATTTCCAAATGAAGAAATACAAAAACAACGCACAGGCTGCTGCTGAGATTATCTCTGCTCTACCTCCTCCACTGCCTGCACCTGTTTCTAAAAACCTCTTACCTTCCCTCTCCTCACTCCCTTTTTAAGCTAATTTCTCGGGATCCCCGTGTAACAGTCTAAACCCACTGTTAGTAGATATTGTTTTCTTTGGATTTTTCCTTTCGGGCTTTCCCTTGAGGTATTTAAAACGCGTCCATTAGGGTGAGGTTTCCACACCCTTATAAAGAATGCTTCGTTCTCCTCACTGGTACATCGTCTAGTGCTTGGCTTTGATACCATTGTAACAGCTCAAGCCCTCCGCTGTAGATATTGTCTTCTTTGATCTTTCCCTTAAAGTNGAGAGGTTTCCACACCTTTATAAAGAATGTTTCTTTTTCCTCTTCAACTAACGTGAGATCTCATAATCCAACCCCCTTCGGGGCCTAGCGTCCTTGCTGGCACACCGCCTCGTGTCCACCCCCTTCGAGGCACAACCTCCTCACTGGTACATTACCTGGTGTCTAGCTCTGATACCATTGTAACAGCCCAAGTCCATTGCTAACAGATATTGTCCTCTTTGGGTTTTCGCACCCTTGTAAGGAATGTTTAGTTCCGCTCTCCAACCAATATGGGATCTCACACCCAGGTAACCGTTCCTCTCTTATTTTTTTTCTTCATCANTCTTATTTTTTTCTTCATTAACTCATCCCAACATTTCAACTCACTCAATCCAAACTCAAAAAAACCACCAAATATATCACTTCGATTCATCCAACACGGTTATAAAGCCAATAAAACATACCCTCAACGAACCTCGTACCGACTCCTAAAACTATTTACTCGACTCGAACATATCTTCATCACACGTATGATACTGTCTATTTTGAACTAAAACGATCGGGGTTATCGTAACCCTTCGTATGGTCCCTATGGGCAAAAATTGGAAAGGTTTTGAATCATGGTATGAAGGGTTGTTTGTTTTATGTTTGGAGTAATGGGGGAAGTTTCTTGAGCAGTTGGTTTTTACTAGAAGGAGTCAGTTGGAGAGATGAATAAGATGGAAGGGGGAGCCCTTGCAGGCCATTGATTGAGCAAACATGTGGAAATATGTTAAAACAAAACAAAACAGGAAAAAACCTTTGCTTTCTCATATTTGTTGCTAAGCCTTTGTTTTCAACTAGATTCCCCCACTCATCACCTTTAAACCATCCCCACATCTTTTTTTACTCCCTCCTCACTTTTCTTTCGGTAATTTATTGTCCGTTTTGACCCGTTACGTATCTACTAAGGAGAGGTTTCGATACCCTTATAAGGAATGTTTCGTTTCCTTCTCCAACCGATGTGGGATCTCACAATCTACCTCCTTTGAGGGCACAGTGTTTTCGCTTGCATACTGCTCGGTGTCTGACTTTGATATCATTTGTAACAGCCCAAGTCCACTGCTGGTAGATAGTGTCCGCTTTGGGCCGTTACGTATTGTTATTAGCTTCATAGTTTTTGAAATGCGTTTATTAGGGAGAGGTTTTCATACCCTTATAAGGAATGCTTCGTTCCCTTCTCCAACCGATGTGGGATCTCACAATCTACCTCATTTGGGGGCACAGTATTTTCGCTGACATACTGCTCGGTGTCTGACTTTGATATCATTTGTAACAGCCCAAGTCCACTACTGGTAGATAGTGTCTGCTTTGGGCTGTTACGTATCTATTAGGGAGAGGTTTTCATACCCTTATAAGGAATCCTTCGTTCCCTTCTCCAACCGATGTGGGATCTCACAATCTACCTCCTTTGGGGGCACAGTGTTTTCGCTGGCATACTGCTCGGTGTCTGGCTCTAATATCATTTGTAACAGCCCAAGTCCACTGATGGTAGATATTGTCCATTATGGGCCGTTACGTATTGTTATTAGGTTCATAGTTTTTAAAACGTGGCTATTAGGGAGAGGTTTTCATACCCTTGTAAGGAATGCTTCGTTCCCCTCTCCAACCGATTTGGGATCTCACAATTTACCTCCTTTGGGGGCACAGTGTTTTCGCTGGCATACTGCTCGGTATCTGACTTTGATATCATTTGTAACAGCCCCCAAGTCCACTGCTACTAGATATTGTCCGCTTTGGGCCATTACGTATCGTTATTAACTTCATAGTTTTTAAAATGCATCTATTAGGAAGAGATTTTCATACCCTTATAAGGGATGCTTCGTTCCCCTCTCTAGCCGATATGGGATCTCATAATCTACCTCTTTTGGGGGTCCAGTGTCCTCATTGACATATACCGCTTGGTGTCTGGCTCTAATATCATTTGTAACAGCCCAAATCCATCGTTAGTAGATATTATCTGCTTTGATCCGTTACATATCGTCGTCAAGCTCACGGTTTTTAAAACGTGTCTATTAAGGAGAGGTTTCCAGACCCTTATAAGGAATGCTTCGTTCCTCTTCCAACCGATGCAAGATCTTACACTTTCAAACTTAAGGACAACGTCCCAGTTTTACTTCGAGTCATTTCAAATGGGATTACGACAATAAAGTCATATAAACTTGTGACCTAGCCCGTTAAACTATGTTAGGGTGGCTAAGTAAACCCTAATGAATTACATGGTAAAGCTTACAATGTGGCTAATAGAGGTGAAAAGATGAGTGTAAGTATTGATATTAAAAGGAAGAAGAGTTAGAAGAATGAGAGAGACAGGGTTGGGGGAGGGGACAAATAATGCAAAGGGGAAGCAGCTGGGGCCAACTCTGACATGAGATCTGTTTCTCAATTATTCAACCTGAAACTTGCACGGAGCGGGTGGGCGGGCGGGCGGGCGGGAATTTGAACTTTTGATACCTTAGTTGAACGGAGCATAAATTTTATAAATTAAGTTATGCTTAGATTGACAAAGAAGATCGGTTGACATTTTTTATCAAACGAATAGTCTATAGATGAAGTATATTGTCAGAGTGAACTATTTCTTTCTTTCGAACTGTCTAGAAAAAACCTCAAGGAAAAAAAGTTACAATTTCTATATAAAACAAGACAGGTACGTTATAAATTTATCGAGTCTTCCTCAAAGAGCCTTATAATGTGAATTATTCTCTTCTACATTTTCGACATCATTTTCTTCAAATAAGCTATTATTCCACATGACCCTTCTTTCTATCTACAACCTCTCACCAAAGCTCGTGCTTATATCAGTGTCATCTTCACCCTCATCATCAATTTCTTAAATATCTAGACGTCAACGACACTAGAATATTCTTAATGAACGGGCTATAGGTGGAGGGTTATGAAATTGTTCACTCAATCTCGAGGGAAGGCTATAAGATCATTCACTCAATCTCGAGAGAACGGACTCAAATATCAACCTCTAACTAATTACCTCCTTCAACATGTTCTCAGTCTATGAAATGAACAAATTGACCCATGATGTAGGGGTATGGTGCTAATACATTCATCCATCCCCATCCATGAAATTCAAAACAATTGGAATTCATTACAAAATTTATCATTTTTATAATATATTATTTTATGGGCACTCAAATTTCAAGCTTCCAAGGAGTGTCCGTTGCAGACCCCTACAATGGGGGAGGAGCTGCTGACTGTTCTTTTCCATTTTTTTAAATCCAAGCGACCCTCCCTAAGATTTGAACTTCGAAACCCTTGGCCGCCGCCATCGCTTTCTAACGGCCTCCTTTACTCTCCTTCAAAGATGACTTGCTCAGCTCCCCTTCCCTCTTTGTAAGCGATTCATTGTTCTTGCTCTTCTTTTTGGATTTCTTGTTTCCCTGTTGATTTTTTTTGTATTTTGGTTCATATCTGATCTCTACAACTCAAGAACTCTGTTGGGTATCGTAAATTTACTAAATTAATACTCATTGAGAATCATGGGTTTGTGTCCTTCTGAGAATCGAATCATGGGTTTGTGTTCTTCTGAAAATCGAATCATGGGTTTGTGTTCTTCTGAGAATCGAATCATGGGTTTGTGTTCTTCTGAAAATCAAATCATGGGTTTGTGTTCTTCTGAGAATGGAATCATGGGTTTGTGTTCTTCTGAAAATCCCCGTTGCCATGACTTCTATGGCACTAATACCAAGCCCACGCAAAAGGGTGAAGGAAATGGTGGTGGAGGAGTCCATTTTCAGCCACTTGGGTTTGCTAATGATAGCAATAACAGCGATGGTGATGAGATTTTGAAGCTTTTTGACATACTTTCTTCTTTGAAATTTGCCTATTTGCAGTTTCAGAAAGCTCATATACCCTATGAGCCAAAGAAGATCATTGTTGCTGATGAACTTATTGTAACTCAGCTGGAAGCTCTCTGGAAGATCAAACGTGCATTGAAACAGAACCATTTCAATGCAATTGAGTCCAAAAGCTTACAACATGATGTTCTTAAGGAGAAAGTTAGATATCAAGAGAAGCTATTGGAAGAGTTAAAATCTAAGTTGGAAGCTCAAAACATCGAAGCTCATTGCTTGAAGCAACAGCTTCGAGATTTGGATTCAAGGAATGAAATGTTGGGTGAGAAAATTATGAAAAGGGGAGCAAGTTCTTCATCCATCAATGGTTTTGAAGAAACATTCATTGCCACTTACAAATCCATTCATGATTTTGCTAAACCATTAATAGCTTTGATGAAAGCTTCAGGGTGGGATCTTGATGTTGCAGCAAAATCTATAGCAGAATCAGCTGTTTTCTTCAAAAGATCAGACAAGAAATATGCATTTGAAGCTTACATAGCTAGAAGAATGTTCTACGAAATGTCGTATGAGCCATGGAATATCGAAGATGTCAAGAAGTTTGATGATCCAATAGAGTTCTTGTTAATGAATCCAAACTCTGAATTTGGTAAGTTTTGTCAGAGAAAGTACCTTTTAGTTGTTCATCCAATGTTTCGAGAAGTAAACTAGAGAGTTGATGATACCGTGACATCGGACTAACTGGTAACTTGATTGTATGAAATTAGTACGAGTGAAACTAAGATTGTGGATCGAACGTTGTACATTAGAATTGTGATATAACTAGGAAACTCAGAATCTGTAATGAACTGTTTGTTTTCTTGTTAGCATGGCTTGAATTTCAAGGGTGGAGGTGTGTTGGTTGATAGTTAAAAGATTGGAGATCATGTTTAGGGTCTCTAAGTTAAATACTCATTCCTATGAAGGAGTATTGTTTTCATTTTGGCCTGGCTTACAGCCCCTTTGCATGTGGCATGTGTTGTTTTTCTTGGGCTTCGAGGTCAACGTGTTAACCATCCTATAGTATGTCCGTGCTCACGGATTGTAGATGTCACTCACGTTTTGAGAGAAATAGTTTTATAAAACGTGAGAGAGAAAATGAGTTGAAAACATCGTAGATGCCAATTGTATGAAAACATGTAGGTAAGTGAGTTTACAACACTTTGTAGTGTCCAGGGAGGTTTGATGACTACCTAGTCTTTCTACGGTAGATTATAGTGCATTTTTACTTTGGGAGGATTGGAAACGAAAATAAAATTATTTACATGGCGTTGTCCTACACAAGCAATCATGAACGATCTTGTCCTACACAAGCATGCCTAGGAACTTAACATTGCAAAGTTTATTGAACATGAACATATGCCCAGACATTTGTTGTTCGTATAGAAGTCCAATGGTGAATGTATAAGTTTCTCTACCTCTCGAGTGCTCATTCTCACAATGTAGACATATTTTTCAGTCGTCATTGAGCTAATGTCTCCCATTTCACTTAAAAGTCATTCCAAACATACGAAAAAATAAACTCTAAAAAATAAGCTAGAACGGAAATCAACCTAAAGAAATCAAGACGACCTTGGAGTAATTTGTAAGTCTAATCATTTAGAAAGAGAAGATCTAATTATGATTATTTGGTCAATTGTCATAAAGAGTTTGTTAAGATCAAAGATTACCGGAGAACAAGAGAACCGTCGCATAAAGGCAAATGGGGCAGGCTGCTTTTTAATCTCAAACACTATCAAATTCAGATCCGCAGTTTCTGGGAATATAAAGTCACTCCTCCACACACTATTTGGCCAAAGTTCTCAAGTACAAAAGTGGGAATCACTATGAGTTAGCCATCAGCCCATTTTCCGCCCGCCATAAATGCTTGCATTCAACATATTTGCCCGCTCAGGATGTTGCGAGAGCGACCACTGTTCTCCAGAGCCCCTGAAATTGAACTGAAAAATCAATGCTTTTGGAAAGTTTAAACCTGCACGCCTCCTCACTCTCATGCATGCTTTTGCAGAGTTAAGAAGATTATTTTACATTGATGAGGTATTCAACGATGGTCGGTATCATAAAAAGTGAAGACAAAAAGTGCTTTTTGTTAAGAATCACGACCCTCAACAATAGTATGATATTGTCTACTTTGAGAATAAGCTCTCATGACTTTACTTTGAGGAAATAGTATGATATTGTCTACTTTGAGAATAAGCTCTCATGACTTTACTTTTCGTTTCCTCAAAAAAACCTCATACCAATAGAGATGTGTTCCTTACTTATAAACTCTTGATCATTACCTAAATTAGCCAACGTAAGACTCTCTCCAACAATTCTCTGTTAAGAATCACGAATCTTCACAATTGTATGATATTGTCCACTTTGAGCATACGCTCTCATGTCTTTGTTTTTTGTTTGCCCAAAAGGCCTCGTATGTATTCCTTATTTATAAACTCATCAACAATTCCCAAAAGGCCTCGTATGTATTCCTTATTTATAAACTCATCAACAATTCCCTTCCCTCGACACTTCTTTTCGGGCGTTGTAACTGTAGACATAGCAGTTCCATAATTAATGACCCTGAAAATTCGCCACAAAACATGCCAATTTATCACCACAAGAAAATTGTTGTTCTGTTCCGTCAGTTGATAGAAATTATAACAGAAACAAAGAAAGAGAAGCCTGCAATTACTATGAAAACAATGACAATGGTTCACATGACAGGCAGTGGCTTCCTTTGCTCGGAACTCACGAGCAATTCCCATCCCCACATTCTCAATAAGATATGTAAATCCACTGCCACCATTGAAACTCTCAACTGTCATTTTACACATGCATGAGCTAGCACCTTGTTGTGTCCCTCAAATTAAAAGCCTGAAGTAGAACTGTAGCATAAAGGGAAAAAGAATTGNTTGTTGTGTCCCTCAAATTAAAAGCCTGAAGTAGAACTGTAGATAAAGGGAAAAAGAATGGACTCAGTAGACTAAACTTAACCAACTGAACTAACTCGATCTAAGTTTCACACGCCATAATGTAAATGAATTGTATGGTTGAGTGTTATTTCTTCTTGTTTCAGTAACACCCACCTTTGAAAGGAAGATTAGTGAGTGTTAATTTTTGTTGTGGGCATGATTGGTGATCTTTCTGAGCATGCGCTGGGCAGGTGGGCCTGTTGTACATCAAGCAGTCGGGAAGGAAAGGTACATATCATTATGCATAAAGCATCAAATTATGGAAAGCTATACAGCACTCAGCAGACAGATGGGTTGATGGTCTCTTGTTTATTGCAGCTTTTGTAACCAAGCAACCAAAATTTCATTGATCAACAGGAAAAGATTGTAAATTCTTGAAATTTCAGCAACATAAATCAATCTCACCAATATGAATGAGGTAATATTTTGGTGGCCACGCTTTTGCATTTTCCAAATCCTAATGAATGATAATGCAGCTTTGAAACCCAATTATGCTTAAAGAAACAGCCGAAATCACTCTGTTCTGTCACAGTGACACAAGTGGCCATATCCTTGGTATGTGTCATTTGCTTAATGCAAGTTTTCTCATAGTTTTTCGTTGCCAAGCTTTTCTTCGGGGCCCGTTTCCTTTTTCCCTTGGNCACAGTGACACAAGTGGCCATATCCTTGGTATGTGTCATTTGGTTAATGCAAGTTTTCTCATAGTTTTTCGTTGCCAAGCTTTTCTTCGGGGCCCGTTTCCTTTTTCCCTTGGCCTCTGACAAACCAAACCCAATCTTTCAGTTTTTCATGTCAGCTTAACTCTCTACACGTATTGTGTTCATATAAAGGGAACGCAAAGCAGCAACTTGAGTAGGAACGAGAAGAGTTGGGTGGGATGGGGAAGTACAAGTTTAGGCTGTCAGGTATGATACCAAATGCCTGGTTTTATAAGCTCAAAGACATGGGCAGCAACAGATCAAAGCATAACTCCTCTCAATCTCAATCCAGCTCCAAGAAAAATCTCAAGTCTAGGACCATGTCGCAGCAGAAACCTCACGTCTTGCAGCCATTTTACTTCACTGAGTTCATCCCAAAACTTCGTGGATTAGACAACTCACCTGTTAACCAGAACTTCTCAGGCACCCATTTTCCTGATCCAGCCAGAAAATCATCGAAGAGAAGATCCAGGAGGAAAACCATTTACAAGCCTTCCCCAAGGGTTGTCAACCCCGTCTCAGCTACCTGCATTTGTCACATCTCTCCCAATTCAGTTGGAACTCTGCTTCGTTCTCCAGATTCCTCATTTTCTTCTATAGAGTGCTCCCCTGGAACTGAGGCCTATGAATCCAGTCTCTCTGAAGCAGAAGGTGCCAACACATTTTCTTCGGACTCCTTTGNCCTCATTTTCTTCTATAGAGTGCTCCCCTGGAACTGAGGCCTCTGAATCAGAAGGTGCCAACACATTTTCTTCGGACTCCTTTGATGATGTAGCCTCATGGTCCAGCTCCTGCAAATGCACGGTCAGATCTTCAAACAATGATATCATCATAGACATGAATGATGAATTGGTTGGAAGAAAAACTGAAAAGCTACATCTACATGAGTCCAACTGGGTCAGAGAGATGAATCAGCTTCCTCCAATATTGAGGAAGCCAATGTCAATCAAACAAAAGGCTAGTAAGGCCGCCAACTTAAGAAGTTCATCCAAGTGGAAAGAAATACAAGAAAACCAATCCCTCTATGTCAAAACGGAGGAGGAAAACATCAGAAATGTGGAGAAACTAAAAACCAGTTTTGTTGCTCGAAAGTCATCTGCAAGTTCGATAAGTGTAAAACTGAGAGCCAATTCGCCGAGGATTGCTAGGAGAAGGATTCAGGGACATGCAAGAAGGAGTCTGTCATCCAGAAGTGAACTGAAGAGCAAGAATAGTTGCCTTTCGGAGAGCATTGCAATGGTCAAGACATCACATAACCCTCAAGAGGACTTCAGGGAATCAATGGTAGAGATGATTATTGAGAATAACATCAGGAGTTCCAAGGATTTAGAAGATCTTCTTGCTTGCTACCTCATTCTGAACTCTGACGAATATCATAATCTCATCATCAAGACTTTTGAGCAAATTTGGGTTGATATGGCTGAACTTCATATCTGAAAGCATCTCAGATAATGAAATACTAGAAATACGTATATTCTATCTGCTAAAATAAGACACATGTAGGTTTGTTTTTCTCCCTTCCTCCACTTCTTAAGTGGCTTTTGCTAATAAGTAATATCAAACTTCTATCAAAGCAGGTTGTCAACCTCGAGCTGTAGCCAGTATATTATGTTTGTGTTATTACCAAATCTATGAGATATGTGGCCTTTTCTACATGACTTTGCTTCTTGGTTTCTTTTTGGTTTGTTTGTGGACAAGAAAAGCAAGGTAGTTTTTCAGAACTCCAATTCCTGGAAATGTCATATGTCATATTTTGCAGGAGAATTTTAGAGAAACAGAAATTACAGCAAATCTAATAAACTTAAGGCAATTGAAGGCCTTGCTCCCTCTCTATATCTATATATTGATCTGATATATCACTATTTTTAGATCCAAGTTTGTAAATGAATTTTAACCAAAATGTTCTATGTATTAAAAACATTTTACCCTTCTAACAATGTAAAAATTTGGTCGTACAGTAAAGAATCAGCTTGGGGTAGGGCCTAAATGTATTTATCTGTTCCAAATTACAATTCAAAGCTTACCTATTATCCTCACTCAAACCTTCTTAAAGTTGAATTTCTGCTCTTTCTAGAAAGTATTTTCTTTGCCTCTTCAAAAGGTTGTTCAATTATTTCTAAGGAAGTATGTTTAGGTAGATGGACATTGCACCAATGTTTCAAAGATGGCGTATGTATATTCTCTGAAAGAAAATCTTTTGTTTCAGTTTCTTTATTTCTTCTTTCGTGGTCGGGGAGACAACAAGCTGCTCTCAAGGATCATATGATTAAAAAAACAAGGAAAGAATAAAATTCAGAAGGTGGACAATAATGGAGGGCCGGACCAGAGCTAACCCTANAGATGGCGTATGTATATTCTCTGAAAGAAAATCTTTTGTTTCAGTTTCTTTATTTCTTCTTTCGTGGTCGGGGAGACAACAAGCTGCTCTCAAGGATCATATGATTAAAAAAACAAGGAAAGAATAAAATTCAGAAGGTGGACAATAATGGAGGGCCGGACCAGAGCTAATTTAGGATAGAAACGTTTATATAGGGAGCCAGTGAGGCTATAATCAGTGACCCAACCTAACAGTTTCTACGATTTCTTACAGATAGACACAACTCGTTTGCGTTGTTTCTGTCAAGAAAAACTGGGATTCAGCTTCTGTCACTGTCTCATAAAGCTTGTCAAGGCCAACCTAAATTTGTTAAAAAGCCAATAGAATCAAGAATTAGAAAATAGTACTTGTAAAGGTGGAAGCAGGCATCATGATTTCTGCTTATGATCCACTCAAACAACTTTTTGAATCCGATTAACTACATCACATGTTAAGAAGCCAAGTTGGAGATTAAAAGCACAGCAAGCAGGAAGTTATGATTAATAGTGGGGCGAATTAGCCGAAGTTGATGAACAAGTGCAGGGTAAAAGAATCAAAGACATGAACCAAAACATTTTTTAGCATAATGATACGAAATACATACAGAACGAATTCATCGGCCATTGGGAACAATTGAAGAAGGAAATTCGCCGAACGCTTGTACGACATGCAGGGAGAATTCAAGCTCTTCTCAGCGTCCCAATGCCAGAAATCCATATACCGAATGCGGAAATAAAACAACAAAAATGAAAGGTCAAGCTCCGATCTGCTGCTATCGTCGTCGGAATGTATCAGAGAATAGGGATGAGACCCCACACATCATCAGATCCAGCGCGGAGTTCTTCATCGCAATTCGTAAAACTGAATGTACAGTGACCGGGAATCGAACCCGGGCCCAGTACCATGACAGGGTACCATTCAATCACTAGACCATTAAAAAACTAATAAATAACTAAAAATTACACCTTAAAAAAAATATTAAAATTAATAAAGAAAAAAGTCTAATAATTAATTTATTTAATAACTAATTATAAAAAAGTCACATTATTAATTTATTTAATAACTAATTAAAATTATTTTTCAAAATTGACCGACTACAACTTCTCATAGGCGTGCAAGTTGGTTATTCATCAGCACGAGTTTAGCTTACAATGTTTTTGGAAGCTTTCGTCCAAATGAGTATTTTACAAAGAGCCGACGAGGAATTCCCATGTTTTTGGAAGCCCTCGTCCAAATGAGTATTAACCGTTTTGACCGTTTTGATTCTTTGGAACAAATCGATGAATTTAGTAGATCTTTTTAGGAAGAACAAATGACTATCGATAAATCTTATCCTATTTTTACAGTGCGATGGTTGGCTATTCACAGACTAGCTATACCGTTTCTTTTTTAGGGTCAATATCAGCAATGCAGTTCATCCAACGATAAACCTAATCCGAATTATAGAGGTATGACACAATCAAATCCGAACAAACAAAATGTTGAATTGGATCGTACAGTTTTTACTAGGAGTTATTAGTTTTTCAAAAGTAGAGTTATATCAAATCTAACCAATCAAAAAAATATGTACTATTCGAATTGAATCTCCACTTTCAATAAACCTTAAACTTAAAAGTGAATTTCACGATGGATCAGCTCCAAAGCAAATTCTTTCCGCCTAAAAAGTGAGTCTCATAGACAATAACCTTAGTTTCCCATGATTAAATAAGAACGTTTGGAAGAAACTTCAAAGATAAACCAAATCGAAAGAAATCAATGTGTGAAAACTTAACCAACTAGTAAACGTGCATACCTATGTATCGACCGTTAGAAAAAAAAAATGTAATTTTTATGTAAGAAAGAGAAAAGATAAGAATTATGAAGCAAAGTGAAGGAAAACAAAGTGGTTTTCTAGAGCATAATTGGGAAGTTAATATCTGTGTGTGCACAGTCCACATTGGATGGCTGTCTCAAACATTGAAGCACAAGAAATAGGTTTTAGGTTCAACACAGTTGTGTGTGACTTTTGTGCATTCAACATAGGCAGTTTTACAGAGCAGAAAGCACATAACTACTGATGCAATCTATGGTGGTGGTGGTATCTCACACAGTTAAACACAAGTTCACCTACTCACTCCAATACCTCCATTTTCCAGTAAACGGTCAAGGAAGTGTCGGAGGCCATTGATTCTATCAAATATACACAGCTCTTTCTTGGATGCCGCACCTACCAGACCAGCAGCAGCTAGAGACAGAGGTAAAAAGTCCTACACTTCATTGTTGTCTGCTGCATTCACTTCACCTCTACTACGACACTCAATGGGAGAGTGGGGGAAAATCTTCATCGTTCTTCAAATGGAAAGCTTGTTCAGCAACAACAACAACAACCCTGAAATGCCATTTTTTTTTTTTTTTAATTAAAACGAGTCCATAGAGCAGCTTAGTAAACTTTTTAAAAGTTAAATCAGACCTTTCTTGGTTGTTTTCGTCGTCTCGTTTAAGACCTTCTGTAGCTGACGACCCAATCCCAGATGATGATGAGCCCTGAAGGTCTGAAGTAACAACTTGCTCTAATGGGCTGCTGCTGCTGCTGCTGCTGCTTGCTTCTGGGATGGTTGCATCACAAGGCTCGGGGTTAATCGGCCAAGGTTCAACAACTTCATCGTGTGGCCAGGAATCATTACTACTACTACCATGCGGAGTTTTCCATCTTGAAAGGTAAGACAAGGGTGGTGGTGGTGAACCTGATGATCCCGTTTTGCCGTTACCAAGAACTGGAAATTCAGCTTCCGAAAATTCAAGGCCGCCTCCCGTATATATGCTCAGTTCTTGTGGAGTTGCGGATGATTGATTATTACTGCAATCTAGCCGTTGCAATTGACTCCGAGTCATCTGTCCTTGACTCTTTCCCTTTGCTTGAGATTGCCTGTCTCTATATGTACAAGTATTCTGCAAACAATCAACTACAACGTCATACAATATCCTGGATTTCTGAACAACATATGCAAGGAGCACAATGATTTCAAACAAAGCGACGAAAATTTTAACGTAGGAGAATGGTTATAAAAAGAAGATG
The DNA here is from genome assembly GCF_002806865.2 of Cucurbita pepo subsp. pepo. Taxonomy (NCBI): domain Eukaryota; kingdom Viridiplantae; phylum Streptophyta; class Magnoliopsida; order Cucurbitales; family Cucurbitaceae; genus Cucurbita; species Cucurbita pepo. The sequence goes on along the minus strand of NC_036639.1, from coordinate 10,267,152 downwards.
AAGGTTTCGTGCAATACCGTCCTAGGGAAGTAAGTACCAATTCCTTGTGGCCTTCTCTTTTCCTCGAAAACAGTACCAAAATTATTCACCGGGTTCGACTGTAGTCCCATGGCAAACCCATTTTGTTCAATTCCAGCAGGTACATTAGGATTGCGTATTTGGGATTGATGGGTGGCTGGCCAAGGATAGTTCCTCTGCCTATGGGGTGACATCGGTGGACTTAATGGTAGTGTTGGAGGGGAAATGTTATACCTGTCACAAATCTGACTATATCTAAGGTTCTTAAAGCAACTATCATAATCCCCGCAAAGGTCTAATAACTTTCCTACATCATCTAAGCTTCCGAGGCCTCCATTGCATCTTTCGTTAAAACCCTTTAAGCCATCATTATTAAAGCAATCTTTGGTCATTTGACTGCCTAACAAGCCTAGAAACCCATTCTGTGGGGCACGATAAGTGTTCTCTAAGACCGCATTAGTCTGGTTGGAAAGCGAGGAAGACGATTTAGGTGTGTCGTTAGTGCCACTTGTATCCAGAACAACAGCCGTCTCAGGCTTCTGGACGTTCCTTGCGACTTTACGCCCTAGCAAACATAATTTTGTGAAAGAACTTTCAATTACTAATGCCTTCTCATCCCCAATGCGTAATGTTGGCTCCAAACATGCTTTGTCTTGAAAATATGTCTTCAACGGTGCAGATGACTGCACTGAAACCCCAAGGCGAGCATCCGAGGTAGGGAATTCTGCATTAGTCCAACAGTGCCTGTCTAAAGTGTTGGCAAAGAACTTCTTAAGTTCAGCTTCCATTCTTTCTTCTGGTAATAAAAGAATCCAACCTAGCTTACGAGCTCCATATTTGAAAGCACTGCGTATTCGGTAAAAATTTCCTACAACAAACCAACGATGCATGATCAGAATATGAAGCGTGTGTACTAAGGATAATTGCAACTTGTAATCCAAGTACAAACATAATGGGAGAACATGACACGAACGCTGCAATACCTTTTCTCTTTTCAAAAGATTAGGTTTTGAACTTGGTAAAGATACATTGTCCAAAAGTAAGCCTTTTCAGGAGAAATATATGCACATGTCTGATGGTTACAAAGCTTCTAAATACATAAAGGATTATAAATAAAAATAAACATCCAAGCCAACAATCGACTGATAATATATAATACCGACCAAAAGTAAGCTTTTCCAAGAAAATATGTGCATATGTCAATCTACTCCAATGGTTGCAAGCTATTTATAAATAAAATTAAATAGCCAAGACAAGCCAACATTTGACCGATGATACATAGTATAAACAAAATTTGGAAGACAACTTCCTTGGGAGTTTCTCAATTTGTCAATGAATTTGGCTTCTGTATCTTTACGGATTCTCTCATTCTTCAAACCCTTTCTTGGTGTGAATTTCATGATCTTTTATTTATTATTGCAAGGTATTAAATCCTAAGTAGGTGACTACCATGATTTGGCCTATGGTGGTAAATTTCATGCTTCTTTTCGTTATTACCATCTGACTTGCCTACAGCCTACCTCACTACTATTTCATGATTTGGCCTATGGCAGTCACATTTCTTCATGGAAATTCACTCCAAAATGACACTTGCCTACAGCCTACCTCACTACTATTGCTTGCAAAGTACAAGGCATAATTTACTTGTCTGAGATGTATTTCTCTTATTAGCCCTCTTAGAATATACAAAAGGTTTGGGCTAGAGTAAGGGTTGCTGCTACTATAAATGATTGCAGCTGTCATTATTTCCTCAATCCTCTTAATCTCTACTTTCTAAACATGGGTAGCAGTAGGGGCAAACATCAACTAGAGACTATCCAGCTAAATATGATGTTCAATGTCACGATGGGAAGGAAGGCTCTCCTGGAGGTGGAACATGGTTTAGAGGGAATGGGAGATCAATAGAGGTGGAGGCCATCTGGGTTGGGTCTCATCGAGCAGGGTGACTGAACTCAAGGATGCCTCTGTAGGACCTCTTGTCATTCATACTTATGTTAGAAAGGGTAGTTGGGGGAAAATGGATTGTAAACCATGAGGTGGGGACCATGGGTTGTGAGTGTGCATGCTGTACGGAAAAGTAGTGAAGGTGTGGTTTAGTAGGGGTTTGGTGGAGCATTGTGGGGGTATGTTGATTTTGGGGAAGAGTTGTCTTTGTGGAGAGTACCAGCTCTCTCGAATAGCTGGGTGGTATTTTGTGTTTGAGACTATTGCTATATTTCACAAATAAGCTTTAATAACACACTGCCTATTGAGGAACTCTCAATAGAACTCTCAATAAATAGTGTTGGATTCTTGAATTATGTCTTTGTGCATTTTTCTGTGTATTTAAGAGGTAATTTGGGTATCAGATATCTAACAAACTGGTACCAAAGCACATTTTTTCAGCCTGAGGAAAACACAACAAATGGGTCGAGGCAAGTAGAAGAGAGACTAGAAAGGGTGAGAAGAAAGAAATTACTTGGATAAAATAGGTTTTAGTAATTCTTGAAAAGAACCTGGAGAGATTGTCTATTGAAACGAAGGAGAATAAAAGACCGATGGTGTTAATGATTGCTGAGAAAACAATAGAGAAATGAAAATCATCAGTTATGACCACAAGCCAATCCTTGTTGCATNAGAATAAAAGACCGATGGTGTTAATGATTGCTGAGAAAACAACAGAGAAATGAAAATCATCAGTATGAAAGAGGGGGAGTGTTCCGAGATGGAAAAAAGAATTGATCCAAGGTAGGCGAATGAGGCAAGTAGTGATCAAAGCAAATTCAAGAAGTTGGAAATGCAGATTTTCTAAGGTACAAATACACACTCGTGGTTGTTTCGTGCTGAATGTACAGCACGTGAGTTATAATTCAAAAATACTAGAGGTTATTTGTATTCCTTGAAAACCATTGCTTCCATCACAATTCAATATCTTTTGGCCCACTATTAGCCAAACGACATGGGCACCAAGGCCAATGTGAGTAAGATTGCCTAGCCATGCTTCAGAATTGGGTTGTGACTAAATTGTCTCTCTTTACCTGCAGACATCAAACTGCATTCTGTAGGCCCCATCCCCTTGACACTACTCAATAGTCTTTTATGGATCACCAGCTAATTCCAGGTGCAGATCTGGATGTTCAGTTTGTTCAATCTTTTGATACAGGTGATTCAATAGAATTCCATTTTCTCCTGTTATTAACCTTGTATTTGTTTTTCCTTCATCTTACTCATCATTTTGCTTTTGTCATAGTTTTTCTATTTGATTATTGTGGTTGCGTGTTTCAAGATTTCATTGCCAAAGTTTTAACTACCTGATTATGCAAGAATTGGCTTCCAATCGTTTGAAAGTTCAAAGCTACGTGGGGCATAGATGATGAGTGCAAACAATTGATTAAAAAGGTAAAAGAAAGAGAGTTCATGTGAGTTTATTTACTTAATTTTCCTCAGACCAACCAAGAATCAGAAATCCACTTCGGTGAATACTGATATTCCACTTATTTGAACGTGTGTCCATTGAACTTGTTTCCCCTTTGGTTGGAACAGATCTTCTAATATTTTTGGCTCACACAGAGCTTCATCTCCGGTGAACTTCACCTTCTAGGAAAAGATTCTAATAACATTGTGGGTACGCTCTATTCTCCACGAGGTGCAGAGATATGCTCAATTGTTTGTTCTAGGGTTCGAATCCTCTGGAGTTATTCTTTCGATAACCCTTGCAATTTGTTGCTAAGGTCCAACTACCCTTCCCATTTCTTCTGCACCATTTTCCTAGTTTCCCCGAGCTTGCTCTAATTCCAATATATTAGGTATATTCCAATTGTTTGCTTTGAAAGATGCACAAAATGGTGCTGACAGCTCATAAACAAAAACCNGCTTGCTCTAATTCCAATATATTAGGTATATTCCAATTGTTTTCTTTGAAAGATGCACAAAATGGTGCTGACAGCTCATAAACAAAAAGCACAGCCTTTGAGTGGGCTGGCTCGCTTTCCCTAACGAAAATTCACTCCAAACAGATGTTCCCCCACCCACCAACAAATACAAGGCATAGCCAACTGGCCAGGGATTTATTCCCTTTCCCCTCTTTCTAGCATATAAGTTGTTGCTCAGGGTTTTAAGATTCTCCCCCTCGGTAATTTCATTTAATGAATGAATTTTGTATCTCATGAAAGGATGAAAAAAAAAACATTCACAAACGATAATATTTTATGAAACTTTTAAAACAAATATGTCAAATATAAAAGTAAAATAAAACAAAAGACTTCGTAAAGCTTCTCAAATTCCATGCAATTCAACTTTCAACGTTCATTTGAATTTTTACCAAACTCTTTTATATCGATGTTGAAAGAAATGAAATAATTCATCATACTAAGAGAAACTATAGAAACTTTTTTGCATTAAGATCTTGGGGTGGGGTTGGGGGTGCACCAGAAGGGAAGGGGTTTACTCTGCAATAAAATTATATGTACCATTAACCAATTCACACAGCAACAGCAATAAACACATAGAAAGCAGGTAAATACCTCTACTAACACTGCGCCCAAGGTTGTTATTTTCTTTTAGGGGATCAATTATATTCAGATGCTTCAGGGTAAAACCCCTCAAGCTTGGCTCAGACCTCCCAGATGAAATTGAGTACATTTCCATGCAGTTTCTAAGGAAGTCATCTCTCAGCAATAGCTCATGGCCACCATTTTCTGGTGTTTCAGCTGTGCAAACCCACCATAAGTCAAGAAAGCAAAGAGTAACCTATCCAATCTTACAGCAAAATAATTCTTACCCACTATATCAGGTAAGGAAGATTTGCTAACGGGTCCTTGCAGGCTGATACAATAATTTTCCCAATCAAATATGCTGAAGTATTCCAAAAACCTATAGAGGACCTATTTGAACAAGCAAAGCAGAATTAGATAGTGAAACTGACCTATGCAAGTAGATAATTAAATCTTGACTTTAAATGGTTACTCACTGCCAAAGGGCTATGCAAAGAACCATGAAAGAGATGAAAAATATACAGGACAAGTGTTTCCAAAGCATATGTTGATATCAATCCATGGTGAGCGCCAAGAATTCGACTTTCATAATAGCACCAAGCTTTTAACAGAATAATGCTCCTTTTGAAAAGATGATCTTTACCAGCAATACGATCAACCTAATTATAGCCAATATCAAAGCATAAAATTAAGCCACCTAATATTGTAATTCAGGTGTGAAAGCTTAGAATTTTAAAAAATAGTAGTGAACATCCAACCATACCCGTTCAAGAAAACACAGGGTGGAGAGACCTCCCAGCTGATTAAAGGATATATCAACTACTATGTTTTGAACTACGCATTTCACAAGCTTAACCTGTCAACAGAAGTACAAAGAGGGAAAATAAATCTTATCCAACCTGAACTAGTAAAAACTTTTTCAGTTTAACAAGAAACACCAGAGACTTCAATCAAGAAATAAAAGTAGTAACATCCATTTACATCAATGCATTGAAGACCAATCACCTAGGTTAGACCGGAATTGGTTTTTAATTCAAAGTTCCATGATACCTTATATCCATGATCTTAACGATGGTTGAGGGGAAAGGTTGTCACAACTGAAATTTAAATGCTCAAAATCCATCACACAGAGAAGATAATTGTACATTTTGAAATTTCAANCATGATCTTAACGATGGTTGAGGGGAAAGGTTGTCACAACTGAAATTTAAATGCTTAAAATCCATCACACAGAGAAGATAATTGTACATTTTGAAATTTCTACGTGGATTTTAAACTTCACCCTCCACAACATACAGGGACTAGAATGTTCAAGCTCATGTTATCTGAGCTCACCAGGCATTGAACAGACGTAAGACGCAAAGAAAGCATGTTAAACGGGGTAAAGAATCAATTTAAAAAGCTGTCACAGGGTCATGATTGATTGACCCAAATAAGCATTCTTACTTTTTCTTTTTGTATAAGTNGCTCACCAGGCATTGAACAGACGTAAGACGCAAAGAAAGCATATTAAACGGGGTAAAGAATCAATTTAAAAAGCTGTCACAGGGTCATGATTGATTGACCCAGATAAGCATTCTTACTTTTTCTTTTTGTATAAATTATATATTTTGTAAGCCCAATTAGCATATATCAAGAGCACTAAAAGCAAGACAAACCATTTAAGAGTTTCTTGAGCTTTTCAAGCCAGAATAACAACAGGAATGTTCTCTTTTTTTTTTTAACAATTTTTTTTATAATGGATGGATCAGTTAAAAAAAAAACAAAAAAACAAAAAAACAAAAAAACAAAAAAAAAAAACGTTAGAAATACAGTTACACTTTGAACTGATTATTTCAGTGTTTGAACCAATAATAATACAATATCATATTCCCTAGGCAGAATTATGAAATAAATTGTTTAACCCAAGAAAATATCGACCACCCATTGAGACGAGCTTGAAGCTACTGCAGGTTTTGAATAATATGTAGAAACAGAACATACAACCTCCAGCTCTACCATGCATAAAAAATCTCAGAAGATATCTATAAGAGAACTAAAATAATGTCTCACCAAATTTCTAATATAAAGCCATAGGCAATCATAAGAAAAATTAAGTCAAACGAAAGTTTTTTTTTTTTAAAAAAAAAAAAACCAATAATTTCATGGTTCAATTCTTTCTTTCCTTGCGTTTTTCTTTGTTTCTTTGTTTCTTACTTTGTTTCTTTCTTTATTTATCTATTTATTTTTATCTAGAGGGTAGGGTAGGGTGGAACCTCAGCATCAATGCAATGAACATCCTTCACTTCAAACTGAGAAGCCCCATTTATTTCTTGTTCCTTAAGAACAGTATGAACGTCAGAAACCACAGCACTCTCTGTGTTTGCACAGCAGATGGCAGTCAAATCTATATCTCCATCAGGAATATACGTTTTGAGTGGCACAGAACCATATGGAAATACCTGTTAGTGAAGCCAAATGAATCATATTGAATTGAAAACCCATCAAAAGTACAATCAGCTAAACACAATTCATCTTTAGTTCAACGGAAAAAATCAATGTTTTTAATGTATATCACAAGCAATGTGCGTAAGCAATTCAAAGTACAAAGATAAACAGAAACAGCCATCACATTACAAAACTAAGAAAGTAACCAAATATAAATCTATAAACAAAATTCACTAGGAAAAGTTACCTCACATCCGATACGAGTTCTGATCAATCCTTGAACATAATCAACAATCTCCTGTCTCTTCTGCTCGGCCACGCAAGTGGGCTGAATTCTACGAAGGATACAACCAGCAGTATTCTCGGCTCTTAACCAATTTTCAGAAGTAATTAACGACGGATCAGAATTCAATGTGGGAAATGGCAATCTTGACAAATGGGGGCAGGAATAATCGCCACCCAATAAGATGCCATGGTGCCGGGGCGAACAGACTTGGAGATCACTCATGTAATTAATCAAGAGAAAATCGAAGAAACTAATAAACGCAGCAAGAAAAGGGCATTATCCAGGTTTAAGGAAGCGCCGAGAAAAACAAGAAAATGGGAATTTCAAGACGGGTCCATTAATAATGCGAAGGACAGAATTAACCGACGACCCAATAAAAGAAAGAAAAAGAATCAAGAGAAGGAGGGAAGAGGAAGAGGAAGAAGAAGAACAAAGAGTTGGATGAAATGGCAATGTGATCCCAGAATCGGAGACCCAGGTGGTGGGTGGCGGAGTAGTATCCAGTGGGCGTATGGGATACACAAATTTGGGTGGAAGAAACGGAATGCGACACAGCGCGCAATGGAAAAGAAGAAATGGAACGTCAAACCTCACCGCGTTGATTTGTTGAAAAAGTCTCGGTTTGTGGGTTCGCGGACGTCGTTTTATGGGGGGAAACAGAAAGCCTCCCTCTTCCGCTGTGCCCTTCGCTTGGCTTGGCTTGGCCTTCCCCTCCCCGCGCTTGCGCCCTTGCTGTGAATGATCTCGCAGCAGGTAAAACTAAAACAGCAGCGGCGATTGTGAGCTCTATTTTGATCCTTCTCTTTGCCCATTATGGTAATTATTGGTTTGGCATAAACCGCCCTCGGTTACTGAAAATCATTAAACAAAATCATTAGGCTATGAGGTTGTCAAGAGCCATAATACAAGATTTAGAATTAGAATTAGATTTAGATGGTTAAGGATGGCCAACCAAACAGCTAACTCAAAAAACTCCATCCTTTCCCATGTCGTCGTCTTCCAATCTGATGCGATTGACCGACCCATTATAGTTTTGGCTTTTCTTCCGCATTTGCCGCACGCAGTCTACAAGAAAAGATGGTTCATTACTTCACCACCATTGCATACATAGAACATTACAGAAAGTCTACGCATATCACGTAACTCATTTCATTTTGTCTCTTTGCAATGTGCCTGACTTCAACCTTCCTAATTAACACATACAACAATGATTTCTTCTTCTCTTAGATACAACCTGCCTTCCCTCTTCCATTCAATATTAATGTTCGTGCCATGTGTGCCCGTGTGTGCTCGTGTGTGTCCATATNTGGTTTGGCATAAACCGCCCTCGGTTACTGAAAATCATTAAACAAAATCATTAGGCTATGAGGTTGTCAAGAGCTATAATACAAGATTTAGAATTAGAATTAGATTTAGATGGTTAAGGATGGCCAACCAAACAGCTAACTCAAAAAACTCCATCCTTTCCCATGTCGTCGTCTTCCAATCTGATGCGATTGACCGACCCATTATAGTTTTGGCTTTTCTTCCGCATTTGCCGCACGCAGTCTACAAGAAAAGATGGTTCATTACTTCACCACCATTGCATACATAGAACATTACAAAAAGTCTACGCATATCACGTAACTCATTTCATTTTGTCTCTTTCCNGACCGACCCATTATAGTTTTGGCTTTTCTTCCGCATTTGCCGCACGCAGTCTACAAGAAAAGATGGTTCATTACTTCACCACCATTGCATACATAGAACATTACAGAAAGTCTACGCATATCACGTAACTCATTTCATTTTGTCTCTTTGCAATGTGCCTGACTTCAACCTTCCTAATTAACACATACAACAATGATTTCTTCTTCTCTTAGATACAACCTGCCTTCCCTCTTCCATTCAATATTAATGTTCGTGCCATGTGTGCCCGTGTGTGCTCGTGTGTGTCCATATGTGCTCGTGTGTGGGCAAAATTGTGAACAATAACAGAGGATTTGAACATAGATATTACAAGAACATGAACTGTAAAAGGCATATGACTGGGGAAAAACTGAACCCAGATGGCCAAAGAAAGATACATTTCATCTCATTACAAGGCTTGAACATCCATGCATACAAGGATGTTCATTATTCAATATTTCACCAGAAAACAGCTAAAAGAAGATTCAACAAACGGACCCAAGGGACTTTTTTCTTAACGACTCTCAACTAGGGGAGCTTCTTTGGCGAAAATCTCATCAGCATACTTCCAGTTTATGACTTTCCATATGTTCTTCAGATAGTCTGGTCTGACATTTTTGTACTGTATCATGGAAAAATTGAAAACATTAAATAAGCAGGCAGCAAAATATAGGCAGTTAATAATTGCAGGCCAAATATGATGGATGCCTATTATAACATTCATTTTCTTTTCTAAAAGTCTAAACCCGCCACAAGACCCATGGAAACATCAAAGGTTTTTGGTACTAAGCTCGCCCATAGATTCGAAAAATGCGACCTTAGGGTAGATGCTACAAGTGATACTCAGAGACTGCTGGCCTTAGCCAACAAGGCCATCCCTTGGGGATGTTATATATGTATAACATATATTACATTATAGCTTTTCAGTACGAAAATCTTCACCACAATAAGCAAAAAATCAAACGCACATTTCCTCCACAANGACTTCAACCTTCCTAATTAACACATACAACAATGATTTCTTCTTCTCTTAGATACAACCTGCCTTCCCTCTTCCATTCAATATTAATGTTCGTGCCATGTGTGCCCGTGTGTGCTCGTGTGTGTCCATATGTGCTCGTGTGTGGGCAAAATTGTGAACAATAACAGAGGATTTGAACATAGATATTACAAGAACATGAACTGTAAAAGGCATATGACTGGGGAAAAACTGAACCCAGATGGCCAAAGAAAGATACATTTCATCTCATTACAAGGCTTGAACATCCATGCATACAAGGATGTTCATTATTCAATATTTCACCAGAAAACAGCTAAAAGAAGATTCAACAAACGGACCCAAGGGACTTTTTTCTTAACGACTCTCAACTAGGGGAGCTTCTTTGGCGAAAATCTCATCAGCATACTTCCAGTTTATGACTTTCCATATGTTCTTCAGATAGTCTGGTCTGACATTTTTGTACTGTATCATGGAAAAATTGAAAACATTAAATAAGCAGGCAGCAAAATATAGGCAGTTAATAATTGCAGGCCAAATATGATGGATGCCTATTATAACATTCATTTTCTTTTCTAAAAGTCTAAACCCGCCACAAGACCCATGGAAACATCAAAGGTTTTTGGTACTAAGCTCGCCCATAGATTCGAAAAATGCGACCTTAGGGTAGATGCTACAAGTGATACTCAGAGACTGCTGGCCTTAGCCAACAAGGCCATCCCTTGGGGATGTTATATATGTATAACATATATTACATTATAGCTTTTCAGTACGAAAATCTTCACCACAATAAGCAAAAAATCAAACGCACATTTCCTCCACAAGTTATTTATCACCAAATTCCATCCATTTAAAAAGCATCACTACCAAGTATCCCAACCACTGNAAGTTATTTATCACCAAATTCCATCCATTTAAAAAGCATCACCACCAAATTCCATCCATTTAAAAAGCATCACTACCAAGTATCCCAACCACTGCAGTAAATTGTAAACGAACATTCAGCAAGTTAAATGTAACAACTCAAGTCCACCGCTAGCAAATATTGTCCTCTTTGGGCTTTCCCTTCCAGACTCTCCCTCAAGGTTTTTAAAACACGCCTGTTAGGGAGAGGTTTCCACCCCCTTNCCCCCCCCTCAGGGCCCAGCGTCCTGGCACACGTTCCCTTCTCCAATCGATGTGGGACCCCTCAATCCACCCCCTTTGGGGCCCACCTCATGTCCACCTCCCTTCAGGAAACAGCCTCCTCACTGACACATCCCCCAGTGTTTGGCTCTCATTCCATTTGTAACAACCCAAGGTCACCGCTAGTAGATATTGTCGGGTTTTCCCTTCTGGGCTTCCCTTCAAATGTGTCTGCTAGGGAGAGGTTTCCACACCCTTATAAAGTATGTTTCGTTCTCCTCCCCAACAATGTGCAATCTCAAATTAAATGAGAATAATCTTCAAAAGAGTACATGATCTTATCCAGATAGACACTTGGGAAAAGAGAGAGAGAATCATACTACTGTAGGGAAGAAAGTAGAAAACATTTACCTGCAAGTAATACGCATGCTCCCAAACATCGATCCCAAGCAGAGGAACTAAGGCAGACCCTTTAGTCACAAGAGGATCCTGCAAAGAATTGCATCAGCCACATGACTTTCAAANAAAAAAAAAAAAAAAAAAAAAAAAAAAAAAAAAAAAAAAAAAAAAAAAAAAAACAGACTCCATAAAATGCTCAAGACAAAATAATTGGACAAATAAATAAGAGATCCCAGAAGGCATCAACGAAAACAGAAATAGAACACGACTGCATATGCAACATGTTTGTAGCTTTAAAACAAATAAACCAAGAGTTATACCTGATTGGCCGTGGTTTCAACCGACAGCTTCTTCAGTTCTTTATCCAGAGCAAGCCACTAGAAAAAACGTTAAAAAGCATCAGTTAAACGTCTATTTTATATCAGGTGGTGGACAAAAACGAAAAACCAAATACATATAGGGGAGAAAACATACCACCCATCCAGAGCCCTGTAAAGCAGCACCTTCTGCGTTGACCCTCTGAATCAAGGCTTCAAGAGAACCGAACTGAGTGTCGATCGCCCATCCTAGAGATCCCTTTGGAGGCTCACCACCCCCTTCCTGTAAATATATTACACAAGATACATAGATAGATTAAAACATCAAGAAATTGAGAATTGACCTAGAAACCAAATCATCGACACAAGGACTGAGACTTACATGAATAGGAGCGAGATTTTTCCAGAAAATCGAATGATTGACGTGACCTTAAAAAGAAAACGATCGGTTAATATGTTAAGAAACGATATACGAACTCAATTTACTCAATCAATATCGTAAGATTCCCTAATTGAGCGACTCGATCTGATTTGAATTACAATACAATGAGAAACTGAACATGTATCATAGCCTGAAATCAAAAGACATCGAGAAATAAAAAGAAAACCTCCGCCATTGAATTTGATGGCACTTTGCAACTTGACAACAGTGGAAGTGTCGCCTTTGTTGATGGCCTCGTGAAGCTGCTCAAGAGCCTTGTTGTAGTTGGTGATGTAGGCTTGATGGTGCTTCTGGTGATGAAGCTGCATGATTTCGGCATGGATGACGGGCTCAAGAGCGCCATAGTCGTAAGGGAGGTCGGGCAAGGAGAAGGTCCGGAAGCCGCGAAAATGTCCAGACCCTATCGCTCCAGAAATTGTCGGCGTTAGGTTTTTCCTGCTTAGAATTCGAACAGCCATTGTCGATACTCTCTCTCTCTCTCTCTCTCACTTCCTTTCTCACACACCACAATATCGACCTCAGCTGCTCAACACAGGCGGCTTCAAGTGGTCTAGTGCTCGCTACACCAATACTCTATTATTATTATTATTATTATTATTATAAAAATTAGCTCAATTCTTTTTTAAAATATAATTTTTTTTAATATTATTATAAAAATAATAATAATTTTTATTATTTTAATTAGAAGTATATCAATTTGAGCTCGGATCCCCTCCACCTATTCTTAAACAACATCCTCTTCCTTCGAGATTCTCGGTGAAGGAATCCTAAGAGAGTCCTCGACTCTAATTATAGTTCATGTACGGTCGAAACCCATATTTGTCTCATTAGAGTCTTTCAGTGGCATGTTTCGGTCCTCTTCTCCATTACTTAAAAAACGGAAGTCACTAGTTCAAGTACAAACTACTATCATTACCACCTAAACAATTAAAATCCAATCCGTAATCATAACAATCCAATTGCAAGAGCATAACTCTACCATCTAAGCTACATCCCCATAATCAGAAGGTGTAAGTCATTTTAGGTTTGAATTTCACCTCACTCATAAATATTTTATGTTGTTTTAAAATTTCAACATGCTGGTTAATTATTAATATTTTTTTCAAAAAAGTTGATTTCAATTCGGTTTTGCTAAATTTTATTTGTAGAAAAATATATAACTTCAGGGCAATTTTGAAGCATTGCTTTCTTGAGAAAAAAAAAACAATAATATGGTTTTGCTTTAAAAAATGAAAATCAATAAAGCTCATGAAATACCAAGTTAGGTTTGGAGAGAGATGGAACCGATTATATTTTCATAGGGGAGCAGATGCAAGCTTTTTCTTTCAATAGCCGGCCAAATGACTATAGGATCATCATCGGTCTATAGCTTTTTCTTTCAATAGCCGGCCAAATGACTACAGGATCATCATCGGTCTATTCTACCTCAATTCACCATTTTGAACTTTATACAGAAGGTTTTTCCGTACCAGCTTCTTCCGCAGTGGAAGCACCTAAAGATGAATTTGGTGTCTTTCTAGTCAATAATGGAAGCAATCGTCCCTCCGATCGTAAAATAAGAGCACCTGGCTCTGCCCATTCACAAGGACTTGATTGTAAAATAAGAGCACCTGGCTCTGCCCATTCACAAGGACTTGATAGTCATTTATATTTAATACAGTTATAAATAACTGTTTCAGTTAACCTTTTTGTTCACTCCCTGATCATTGAGACGTCTCAAAAAGACAGGAAACACAGAAGAGTATAATCCATGTATCATCTCTCAATACGCAGTAAAATTAATGGAAATTCACTTTTTACTCTCCTGCACGCACCCATCATCTTCCACTACGCTGACAGTCAAACGAGGAATAGCTATAAATCACCAAAATTGCAATTTATGAAAAAATATTGTTCTTCAAGACGTTGTAAAAACAGTCTATGTTCTCTGATCTTCAAAAACATTTGGATATGCGTCGTCAATAATCTGACAGAATCATTTACTTTAACAATACTCATATAACTGCTAAATGAGAAAGAGTTTCCTCTACCTCTCTTCTAATTTTTATACTTCAATAATAGATGTCGTCGCACTCTTGATACAACACAACAGCAGCAATCGGCATGAGAAGCCGTCTGGCCAGCAATCTCTTCATTGCTGGGGAGGGATATCTTGATTCAACGATTTGGCCTATAACAAAATTCGTCTGAAAAGACGGGCGACGACGTTATTATGCATGCAGGTCCTTGTTTGAACTCCACGCCGGAGCTTTAGGGCCCACGCCGTCGCCTAAGATTGCCGTTCCATTTTCGACGCTTATTAGGGGATCAGATTCGCTTTCTTTCACCTATAAATAACATGTAGATCGTTTAAGTTCCATGGCAGTAGAGGAAGAGATAACATGTCAATTGCAGAACTACTACTACTACTACTACTTATAGTACCTGGGATAGTTGTGCTGATGATCCTTCATTGGACTTTTGTTGGCTCTCGAGGGTGCAACAATAAGAATATAGAACCATTCCAACTATGGCAACCAGAATTCCCAAAATGTTGCGCCAGCTAAATGGATCGTGAAGTAGAACATAGCCAAAGCCCAAAACTAAACATGTTTTTAGATGTCCTAGGACTTGATATGTAACTGCAGAAGTCTTTCCAATAACTAGAAACGTACTGAAGTTGACTGAGACAGAAATAAGGCAGGAGAGAACAATAAAGAACTGTACAGAGAAGCACAAAAATAATTCATGTCAGAAGTGATATATAGTTAGGAAGGGGGAAGGGGGAAGAGGTCAGCAGGAAGCTAAATTGTTGTTGAACTCTCACCAGCACTTGGGGAGTGTATTTGAAAGCAAAAACATTTAGATCAGTCAGACACCAATCCAGAAATGGGCCAGCGATGAACAGAGTTAATGCCTGATAGGGACAAGACTGGTATAGAAGTTGTGTTGAAGAAACTTTGAACTTCTTCTGAATGGTGTTTGTCATCTACGTTTAACTGGTCAAGGTCTTGAACGGAAAAGGAAAAGAGCAGAAAAACTAGAGCAATAAGCCACTCACTCACTCAACTAATTAAATTAACTAAAATAAATAAATAAATAAATCTTAATATTCACGTTAACTAAGAAAGGAGAAAGGTGCTAGCAACTAATCATATGCTTCCAAATTAATTAATTAATAAAAAAAATACACTTGTTAAAGAAATATTGTGACTGGTGGACTCATGAAAAACGTTTTCCACGCTCCGCAAATAAATAGACTAGAAAAACAAAAAAAAAAGAGAAAATTAAATCAGTGCTTCAACAAGACTAGCTTTTAGCCCACACATCATAGCCAGTCATCAAAGGGCATGCAAAGTGAATACCAAGAGTAAAAGTAACTTAGCTTAGGATACAATTTGTGCAACACATGTGGTAAGAACTGCGAGGAGAGACAAGAAAGAGCCAAGGGCATTTAGTTGTAGATCCGTCACAGTTGCAATTCCAACACCCATGAGGAGGATCGTGAGTGAAAACTGGATGCTTCTACTGCAATAGTATCATAGATGTCAATATGCTGCCAGGTAATATATTTAGACAGGATAATAATAATGAAAACCTAATACACTCGCAGCGGAACCATCCATCTAATAGACAAAATTGAAAAATATAATTATCATTTAAAGTTCTCACAATTGACCAACAACCAAGAAAAGATTAATGAAATTATCATAGAAGTCAAGCTACATATAAATATTTAAAAGAAACTTATCATAATAATTAAAAATAATAATAGTAATTAAAAAAAAAAACTTTTTCTAAGTGGGATATTTTAGTCCAATTATGGTTTATTTTCCGGTCCCTGTTTCCTTCCTACTCGAATCTGTCTATGTAATAGTAAAAGAAAAATGGATGAATAGTTTGGAGGAACTTCACTTTTCAGGATGAATCATTCAAGGCAGAAGGTGATTCCTTCTTAAAACAGGGGGATTCTATTTGCATCCATCAATCTGAAGTACCCTTCTCTCTAATCTTATTCCCTCTCCTTATGATTTTTCTTTGCTTATTTAACGGTGAAACCATTAGAAAGAGGTGAAATGAAGGAATAAAAAAAACAGAAATCCTGTCTTGAGGTATACTCGAGTTAACAAAAGTCTGGATAATAAAGGTTCTTCAGTTAATTCCAGAATCCAATCAAATAACATTTCAGATTTTACCCTCCATTAATCTTTTTCATCAGGACACCAGCATGGTATGTTGGAAGATTTTCTAAGAAATAGCTGCACAAATCTCCAAATCAATTGTTTAATTTGTATCTGAAAAATGGTTCCAGAAGAGTCGAAAGAAATATAATGGGTATCGTTATTATCTTTGTGATTACACAAAATACGACAGTTAAGAGTCTTTGGTGGTGCATGTAAGAGGTTCCCAACTACATATAGGGTTGAATAAAATTTCTACCGAGCAGCATCACAGCACCTTTTTTTTTTTTTGGGGGGGGGGGGGGNTTTGCCATTTTCAGCTTAATCAGTACAGCATAACAAGATGCTTCACAGATGAAAAAAAATAAAATAGAAATCAAGGAACAACGTAAAGGCATTAAGTTTTCAGAATGTATGATCTAATTATTAATCTGATGGATGAAAATATGAACATGCTAAAAAAACAAAGGACATCATGCATATGTTACAACTTGAGATTCCTCCTTTTTTCTCTTTCTATTTATTTATTTATATTTGGAAAGAAGAAAATTCATTGGCAATACAAAATTACGAGGAGAAAAAAAGAAACACCATTCCAAAGGAGATTATAGAAGGGATTATCAACTAGCACAAAGCATATTGAACTAATAAACTCTAATTACAAATAGAAGGCTAAGAAAAACTTTCAATTCAACAAAGGTGTTATATGGGAATCGGCTAAGTGAAGTTTTGGACCTATTATTACAAATACAAGGCTATAAGCACTTGAACTTTCAGTTCAAAGGAGTTGAATTATTTACTTCTCCAGAAAAAGTAGCTAAAGATATATAAAGGTGTTTTAGAGGACAATCGGCTCAGTGAAGTTTTGGATCAAACTCAAGTATTCAAGTAACGAGTTTGTTTAACTTAAATAATTCTAGTTAACTTCCAGACTTATTCCAACTTCCCCTTGTAATCATTGGACCAGTTTGTTAAAGTTGTTTGAGTTGTTTATTTTAGAAAAAAAGTAGAAAAATAAATAAAAGATAAATACTTTCGGAAACCTATTTGTCCTATTTTAAATGTAAAAGTAAAAATATCATTTCAGTAATTTATGCTATTTGCAAAGTTCCAGTTCAAATTTTTAATTCAATTGTTTCAAAAGTTAGCAAAGAGAAAATGGTTCAAAAAATGCCCCAAGTGAAATGAAATATAGACATACAGAATTTACCCTTGAATAAAATGTATCTTTTTATTTATGAATCCATATTGATCCAATNCAAATACTTTCGGAAACCTATTTGTCCTATTTTAAATGTAAAAATAAAAAAATAAAAAAACATTTCAGTAATTTATGCTATTTGCAAAGTTCCAGTTCCAATTTTTAACTCAATTGTTTCAAAAGTTAGCAAAGAGAAAATGGTTCAAAGAATGCCCCAAGTGAAATGAAATATAGACATACAGAATTTACCCTTTAATAAAATGTATCTTTTTATTTATGAATCCATATTGATCCAATTTTACACCGACTGATTTGAAAGAACCATAATTCAACCCCAATAAAACAAGTTCAGTTTAAGGTTGGGTTGGGCCGTTTGGCTTTTTAAGTGGTCAAGGTTTTTAAACAGCTCTAGAATTCAAATGTTCGGTGTAGGATCCACTTTGTAACTTCTTTATGACCCTCAATGAGAAAATATTTCTGTAACTCTATTATTTGTAACCCAAGAAAAAGTTTCAGAGCTTTTCATATAGTCCAACATCCTTTCGAAGAAAAGTAGACCATTTAGGTCCTTGACAATGGCGTTGGCTANATTTTCATATAGTCCAACATCCTTTCAAAGAAAAGTAGACCATTTAGGTCCTTGACAATGGCGTTGGCTACACCAACAACAAAAAAAAATCACCCAAGAATACCATGCATATGTAAGTGCTCATGTTATCACAAATGTCTTATTAAAATATCAAGAAAAGGCGTAGAAAGACCTGAAAGCATATGAAAAACCAGTTTCTGCATTTCGGGTTGTCATTGTTTCTTGTATATCTTAAGAAACAAGAGCTTACAAAAAAAAAAGAAAAAAGATATTGAAATCAATGGCCTCTAACACTACTGCAATGAGCTTGAGATTTAGCAAAATTTTGTGCCTCAATATGGGTCATATTAAAATCACAACAAAATCTTGCCGAATCAAGTAATAACCTCATCTAAAATAGTAACAACAAAGGTGGGGGGAAACATGCCTGATGACGACAGATTACCACTAATCCCGTTTCTCACATTTCAAAAGCACTACCGATAATCAGGTAAAGATCTTTATTAAAAAGAAAACTTAAAAAAAAAACATAAGAATAAGAGGCCCCTTGCTTGAAAAAAGGAAAATAAAATAGTTTTATACATGAAGAATTCAACAGTTATTAGACTTACCTGAACTTTTTCCGGAAGAAAACAGTCTCCAAAAGAACAGTACAGGGGATGATTGCCAGTTTCGTCATCTGGAATAGCAATCAATATACTCCTTATTCAAAGAGCCGGGAGATAAAAATAAATCAAAACTTGGTTTCATAATTAAAAATAATTCTTGAGAAAATACAATCACTAATGTAATATAAGTAGGAACATGCTCACAGACATTTATGCACAAACATTTTAGAATTCATACTTGACATTGCATCTTAGAAAAAGAGGAGACCTTATAAAACCATATGAAGGATAACACGTTCTGTCCACAGATGTGATTTTACCTGATAGAAGCCAACAGAGTTGAAACCCAAGCTAAGATTTAGAAGCCCAATTGAGATTCCATTTAGTATTCCAAATCCCATAACAGCTCTTGCATCAAAAGGCTTATGTTCAAACAGTTTCATCAATAGTGCCACATGAAGAGAACAAAATGTAACAAGCAGATGCCAGCTTGTCAATGTAGTGGCTGCGCATCAACCAAGTTCCGTTAATGTATCAGTTCACAAAAAAAAAAAAATTTTTTTTTTTTTTTTTTTTTTTTTTTTTTTTTTTTTTTTTTTTTTTTTTTTTTGACAGATCCAAGTGACAACAGGTAGCTTCTGCTCATAGTTTAGCAAAAATAGATAGTAGACAAAAAGGGAGGGTCACTCTTCTCGTGATAAAATTAACANCAAGTGACAACAGGTAGCGCTGCTCATAGTTTAGCACAAATAGATAGACAAAAAGGGAGGGTCACTCTTCTCGTGATAAAATTAACAGAACTATATATTGATCTAGTCTCAGAAGGTTACTATTTTTCTGTAGGCATGTGATAAGTTGATAATGTGAGTGCTAAATCATTTTGTACTGAAATTAAATAATGTTATGATCAGACAAAACACAAAAGAGAGTTGCTCATAGGCAGAAAAATCTACAGTACGTTTTTTTTATTATCAAGATAAGAATATGGACAAATTTAGTCTTNCTCAGAAGGTTACTATTTTTCTGTAGGCATGTGATAAGTTAAAGAGAGTTGCTCATAGGCAGAACAATCTACAGTACATTTTTTTTATTATCAAGATAAGAATATGGACAAATTTAGTCTTCTCAACTCGTTCTTTAACATCCCTCCTCACATGTAGCTTCTTATATTAATCTTAATTCACGAGATCTTACAAATCAATTATTAATATGAAATGGAGAGAAAATGATATTATAAGAATTTAAAACAAGACCTCCTAACATCATATCACGTTAAATTATTAATAGAGCTAGAAGCTTAGGTCAGATAAGGCTATTGACCTTTTCAATGATCTTTTAACACAAGATGAAGTAATACATAAATTTACATAGAACGAAAGTTCGTTAAAGAGTAGCAATGCACTTCTGTGACAGGAAAATTGGAAGCACAANCCTTTTCAATGATCTTTTAACACAAGATGAAGTAATACATAAATTTACATAGAACGAAAGTTCGTTAGAGAGTAGCAATGCACTTCTGTGACAGGAAAATTGGAAGCACAAATAATATTTCTCTGTTCGGCTTGAAGTGTTCAATCAATTATACATCTAAGTCCACCAAATCCAAGCTCTGGTGGAAAATCTTNTTATACATCTAAGTCCACCAAATCCAAGCTCTGGTGGAAAATCTTGCGCTCAATTAAAATTTAATGCAAGATATTGGATCCTATAATCCATATAGATCTCCAATTCTTAGAAAAGTAAATGATCGTGCCTCAGTTGGGAGGAGACTAAAATACGTCAATATCGCACATGGAATCTATTCAAAATAACGCAATTGAAAGACGTGAAATCAAGGTTTTGGATATTTAGCAACTCACCGAACGTGAAACCGAGTGTGCTAATAAGTGCCTTATTGCATATGACAATCGAGACAGAAGAAACCACCGACAAACTTAATGCGCCGATAGTCCCGAGCTGGAACTTCTGGCCGTCACTCATTTTCAGCCTCCTCGATATCTCGTCCTGCCTCGATCTAGATTCTGCAATTCCACTCACCACCGTCAAAAAAAAAAAAAAGCACATAAACTCCGAACATACGACGAAATATGGCGGTGATAGCTGAACAAATAGAAATTCATCAAGAATAACCAAATTCAAGCGTAATTGATTCATTAAACACGAAAGCATGAAGCATCAGAATTGGAAAATAAATAGAAAGAAACACATACACAAAAATGATAAGAAAACGTAATTAAACAATACAGTGAATAAGATCTACAGAAAAATTGGCGGTGAAAAGCACAGATCTACTAGGCGGACAGAAAAGTGAGGAAAAAGAAACAGACATACCGCGGACCGACAGATGGAAGGATTGAGAAGCGTAGGGCGTAGACGTATGCGGTGCGGTAGGAGAAGAATCTCTGTAACATAGAAAATGCAGAGAAGATTGATTGGAGCAGTATGCGTGAGCTTTAATGGCGAACGAAGAAAGCTTTAACAGTTATGACAATGGAGAAAAGAAATAGAACGAAGAAGAGACGAAAAAACGTATGAGAATCATAATAACAAAACCATAGAATTTAATTAATTATTAATTTTTTTTTTTTAATTTTTAATTAGTCGCTATTCTTTGATCGTATTGTACAACGGAGACGGAGAGGATGTCCACCAAATGAAAATTGGAATAATATATTAATTTTTTAAAAAAAATAATTAAAATAAATAAATATTTAAAAATTAAAAAGTAATAATTAGACGGTCGAGGTAACAGAGAGGCGTTTCCCACGTCGTCATCCCAGTAGTCTTTTTTTTCTAATTATTTTAATAATTCCATTTTCTTCTCTGGTTTTCTTTAATTAATTAAAGTATTATTAATTTGATTAAATATTTTTAGATTTAAATTCCCACTCATATATTTATTAAATTATAATTCTACTATTTAGGCTTATACTTCAAATTTTCATGAGAATGGAACGCTCTTTAATGAAATTTTAGTTGTAGCGTTTGTTGACCTTTTAAGAGACATGTTGTAATGTTTTGTTCTCTTCCCCAACCAATGTGGGACATCACACTTCACCCCTCTTCGGGACGCAGCGTCTTTACTGGCACACTGCCTTGTGTCTATCCCCTTCGAGTAACAACGAGAAGGCTTCCTCGCTGACACTCGTTCCTTTCTCCAATCGATGTAGGACCACCACTAAATCCACCCCCTTCGGGGCCTAGCGTCCTTACTGGCACACAGTCTCGTGTCTACCCCTCTTTAGGGAATAGTGAGAAGGCTGACACATCGTCCGGTGTCTAGCTTTGATACCATTTGTAACGCCCCACTAAATCCACCCTCCCCCCTTCGGGGCCTAGCGTCCTTACTAGCACACCGCCTCGTGTCTACCCCTCTTAGGGGAACAGCGAGAAGACTGACACATTGTCCAGTGTCAAACTCTAATACCATTTGTAATGTCCAAAATCCACCGCTAGTAGATATTGTCCTCTTTGGGCTTTCCCTTTTGAGCTTCCCCTTAAGGCTTTAAAACGCATATGTTAGGGGAAGGTTTCCACGCCCTTATAAATGGTGTTTTGTTCTCCTCCTCAACTAATGTGGGACATCACAAATCTCTTCTATACTGAGAATCATCTGTGTTTTTCCCATTTTGATTCGCATCTCTTTTCTTTTTCTTGGTAAATAAGCTTTGGGCTACGACCGGTTCATCTCTTTCTCTAACAATTAAGTGCAGAATCCTACAAACTATTAGTCAAGTCTGTGTAAGGAAGATTTTGGGCCCAACAACGAAGGAACATACATTTTCAGACCGACGATAAAAACTAACAAACTTGAGATAATAGGGATAGAAGGAATTTTCAATTGAGTGGTGAAATATACAAAGGTCGGAAAGAAAATCAACGACGAAAGCACAAAAACATTCCGACATTGATATTTTTAAATTTTGAATTTAGACTCTAGTGATATATGGATATTTAAATATTACATTTAATTCTTTTTAATTATTATACATCATAGTATTTTAAATTAATTAATAATTTTAATACCAAATATTAAAAATTCAATAAATAAAAATATAAAATTTTAAAATTTAGGGACTAAACCTAAAGTCTTCCGTTAACTCGCTAGCGAGGAAGACTCTTCAGGCATACGGAAGGGCTTTAGTGCTCGATTACTCGCTGGCGAGGAAGGAAAGTGCGCTTCCAATGTGGTTTCCGTGGACGAGAGCGATTGACGATAGCGTTGGATTTCTTCCGATAATAATAAAAATAAATAAATTATATATATATATTACAAAATAGAAAATAATAAAAAATATTTACCAGACCTATATTTATGAAAATTAAAATTTTAAATAAAAAAAAAATANAAAAATATTTACCAGACCTATATTTATGAAAATTAAAATTTTAAATAAAAAAAAAATAAGACAATTATGTCTATTTATGACCGACAATAGAAGTAGTCATCAAACTTAATTTTTTGCAACTTGTTTTCAATGCAATTGATATTCAATCTTTTTTTAAAAATTATTTTCAACTAATTTGTCACTCATGCCGTATAAAACATTTTCTCTCGAAACATGATTTGAGGTTCGACCAGCCTTATTCAACTGTGCCCACGGACCCGTAAGCCCTCGAGGCAAGGCGAAAAGGAAGAGATGCTCGGGCTTTCTTTGGTCTTGAACTCGCTCCCCGCTCAAGAATGAATGTTGTACGTTAAAATTATTGGTGGAGTATGATTTTTATAGAACTGACTTGTTCACTAGGTCAGAATTGCACAATGATTGCGTAAGAAAATACCATTTTGACCTAACATAAAAACATTAAAAATGTAAAATTAAATAATAAATTAATTTTAAATAAATAATAATATGTTTTTTTTAATAATCATTTTAGGCGTGAAAAGAATAATGTGTAATAATTTCAAAATCAACATTGGCTCTTTACGAACGAGACCATACTTCAACTAGAGAGTCGGTATGGCTCTTATTTTTGACCTCTTAATCACTAAATATCTACTAAGGCTTATCAATACAACTTTGTGTTCGAGGAGAAATTTCATCTTCAATACCACGTCAATGTCGTCCATCGTGACCGTGACAAAATCAACTTGTCCACTCTAGTCTCTCAACTGTACCGAGACTCTCTTTGCTATAACCATAATGAGTAAGGCTGTCGAATTGATATATCTCTATGCCAAAATAGATCCAGTCGTTTCGTTTTTGTCTGTCATGAAATTATGAACGACTCTAAAATAAACATTTTCATAGAAGTCTAAGATCATCTAAACTATCGAATTTTGGAAGTTGTCCAACCTTCGACACGCTCGAGCATTTGTGCAACATAGTCCATCGAGCTATCCCCACACTTGAAGCCACCAAATCGTGTAAATTTATCTTCTAGGGTTCTCATCCTTAAACATCAATCCTTGGACGAGGTATCTTGTCTAAGCAGCCAGCTACCATATCAATCTCGTAGACTTTGTTGGCAATCTCATCCGAGCAATATTTTAAATTTTGAACACTGCCAAAGATTTCTTACCAATAAAGCATATTTTCTTCGATCTCAACCAATAAACATGATTCTAATACAAGCTATCATGGTTGAAATGTAATCGTTCATTCAAAATTATTTAAATAAATAATTTAAGATTAATAGACAATGATCAAAAGTGAACGTAATAAAATTTGGGTTTTTAGTAGACTGCCGTTTATCCGTTTACCACTCTCATGCTCGTTTAACTCATGAGGGAGGGAGTGATGTGAAATTTCTCTCCTTTAGTTAAATGAGAACCGAGACTGAGATTATATTCTCTATCTCCATTCATGTTAAGTTGAATCCTCGGAAAAAAACACTTTATAACATTAAAATTAAAATTTTTAATTTTTTTTTTTTTTGCTTATAAAATATTATTAATATATTATAATGTTTTAAAATTTTAATAGAAATTATATTTTACATTAATTTTTTGAATATATTTTAAAATATATATAAAAAGGGGGAAAAGACATCTCTGCCCCCATAATTTATCGTTTCCATAGCCACGTTATAAATAGAAGAGGCGAACAGAGGCCAGCGGGAGGAGGGTGCATTAATCAGTTGTGGAGTGAAAACTGTAAAGGTATGGCGGGGAAGGGAAAGAGTGTGGAAGATGGTGGTGGTGGTGGTGGCCGGTGCGGAGGCGGCGGTGAGTTGCAGCCAGGTGACGGAGGGGAGGTGGCTCCGGAATGCTGCTCTGCCATAAAGAGCCTGATTTCGATCGGTTCCACCACCACCGCTGACCGGAGAACTGCATTACGAATGGCGTTTCCGCAATGCCTGGAATCAACTACGATCTCAGAGATATGCGGCGCCACTGTTCCCTACAAGATCAAGTAAAACACACACTCCTTCTTCCCTTTCTCTTCATATAGGTTATAGAAATTTTTTGTATGATGAATCTAATAATATGTTTGAACAACTACTAATTCATAGTATAATTCTGATTTGAATAAGGTTGGGACAAATGATTCATAGGTCAAAATAATGTTACGCAATTCAAAAACAATTAGCAAGTCACAAAAAATGGAGATAAGAAAAACCAGTCTAAAAAAATCAAAACAAAGAACAGACTAATCAAACTCAAGGATTCCAACGAATCAACCCACCCTATGTGTTTCTGATTCCGAACCAGCGCACCAAATGGCCTCTAAAAGTCGAGCTATAAACAATAATACATTTGACACCAAGCTCATGAACTGGACATGAGCAAATCAGCAGGCCGGCTACCAGTCTGCATCAAAATGTGGCGCTACTTTCACTAGCAGAAAGAGAAGGGACTTCTGATTTCACCAGAGGGGATCCATTGCTGCTGATATCCAGACCCTGTAATCGCCCAAGTGGATCACTCTGCATGGTATCAGAGAATTGATGTGAATTCAGCTGATGATGCAGAGGATGTATTGACATGTTTGATGAGGAATGGCCGTATAATGGCATCTGCAGCATGTTGTGGGTGCCGGCAGAACCTGGCTGCTGATGCAGGGGAAAGAAACTGGATGCTAAATATGGCATGTGAGGCATTCCCCCCAAGTTGAAGGAATCGGAGGCGCCTGATGTCTCTCCAGTGGCTACTTTGAGCCTCTCAACTTCGTTCTTTAGTGCTTCATTCAAGGCTGTGTCACATAGACAGTGATGATTTCTATTAACCAAGGCGAGAACATGTGATGATAGAAAGGAAAATTCTTAGGATAATTTGGTGATACAAGTGATCTAGGAAGTGCTTACCATCCCGCAAATGAGCCTGTTGCTCCATTGCCTGCAACCGAAGCTTAAGTTCTGTATTTTCACTACTAAGACCTGTCGTATCCCTCTATACAAACAGCCCCATGTTTAATACTAAGTTAGATAATATGAAAGGCTACACATTCTTAAGATGGCGCAGGTCTGAACTGAAAAGGAGCATGGACAAAAAGAAAACTGTAATAAAATTTCTTGCTTGTGACTAGTGTTAGATCAAATCAAAATCTTTTTCTTTTTCTTTTTCTTTTCAATAAGAGACAAGTTCATTGATGATTGAAATTAGACCTTCTCAATTTGGAAGAAGGGTGGTATAACTATAGGAAGTAAAAATATTAGACAGTTTACACCAAGATATAGTCGAAAAGTTTTATATAGGTCTATGTTTTTTCTGTAAATATTCTCTGATTTCTTTCTTTCCGCATATTCTAAAAGAAAGTCAGATGAGGTTACAAATTATACGAAGTTCTAGTTATGAAAATATGGATCAATCTGTTCAAGTTCAGTTCCTCAAACAACAAGAAATCATAAGTAGAAGCATCTCACAAAACCATGTAACTTTTTGGTTTCTTGAGATTAAAATGCAAGCCCAGAAAGAATCTAGAAGACAAATGCATCAGAATCAAACTTTCCAAGCCAAAAAGTAGCAATAGAATTGAGAATAAGTTGATATGTTAAATAAACCAAGAGCTAAGTAGACTCAAAAAAGGTTCTTGCTCAGAATTCCCAAAGCTTTTAAAGATGAAAGCTTAATTTTGATTTAGCAACACATACCTGGAACAGTGCGAGTTGAGCTGAAAGAGTTGTCGCCTCTGTTTGAAGGGTCTGAACTTTGCGCTCGAGTTCCTGCATGTATCGTGCCTTCCTCTCTTTAGAACGGGAAGCAGACTGTCGATTGGCCAAAATCCTATACAAGAACAACACAAGGAACAGCACTGAACAGATTCCTAAATGAAGATGGTTGAAAGTGCTGAATGCGTAAAATGAAGACATGTCTGGTAACTTCTTATATCTCTTCAATTTACTTATTTATTGGTATCATTATTGTTTATCCGTGCAAAAGTGAAGCTTTAAATGTGTGTAGAGGCAAGAATTTGACTGAATAGGTGTGTAGACCATAGATGCAAGTGGATACATGTTTTTCCTCTATGCTTTGTCTTTTGATCTCTCCCACACACAACTTCCCAAAACCTTTGATTATTAAACCATCCCATTCTCAAAATTTCTACTTCCATGAAAACCAAACTTAGTCGAAAGCGCCTACACCTAATAGCTTAAGCCGCTGCTCCCATTTTCTCGCTGACCCATCATGTAAAAGGTACGCCGTTCCTTCAGCTTCTCATAAGATACACTTATCGACATAATGAAATTAAAAAGAAAAAACCCAAGCTAAGGAAATCTCCAAAAGGTCTTCCAACAAGTGTAAAAAGAACCATACCTATAATTCCATTTGCTAGAAGCAACAAGGAAAAAGTAAAGTCTCCCAGAAAACCTCAAGAACATTCTTCTATCCTCTCCATCCAAGCAGACAAAAAGGAAAAAAATCTCTCAA
Source organism: Cucurbita pepo subsp. pepo (assembly GCF_002806865.2). Taxonomy (NCBI): domain Eukaryota; kingdom Viridiplantae; phylum Streptophyta; class Magnoliopsida; order Cucurbitales; family Cucurbitaceae; genus Cucurbita; species Cucurbita pepo. The sequence continues at coordinate 10,239,631 of NC_036639.1, read as the reverse complement.
GAAAGTTGGACAGATTAATCTTTGTCTCCCTTTTGAAGGATGAGTATCCAAAATGAGAGTAAAAAGAGCATGATGCCATTCATAAAGATTGGTCCAGTCAAAGGAGCTGAAAATAATACAACAGAACCACCAGACATAACGACAAGGAAAGATAGCTCTGAGTTTCATCACTAGACTTGCATAGGCGGCATTAATTAGGGTAAGTGTCTTCAATGACATCAATAAGAGAGTTTTTCTGGTCAAAAAGCAAGAATTATAGCATACCCATATCCCTTAAGTTTCTCCTTTCCCTTGATAATTGTTTCCTCTTCTCTAATATGACTACCTGCAGGATCTGGGCTTCTTCAAACCCTTTCTAAATTCCCTTCTCAACTCTCCCTAGAATCTAGTTTAGCAATTGCTCAATTGATATGAACCTAAATTGAGCACGTCCCTTTCTCTTCCTTCATTACTCTGACCAGATTTGAGCCACATCTATACGCTACAATGGGTCCACCCTTAAAAGTAAGGGCTCATTGTTCAAATCTCTAAAGGAGAGGGTATATCAGAAGTAGCGCTGAAGTTATTGGGAACAGTGCAGTGAGGGTTATTTTTATGCTTAGAGCTCAAGTTGCTTGAATTTTGGAGGCAGAAAGAGGTCCAGTTTCATTAAATCTATTCACCATGACCAGTAATCAGTTGAATCAAGAATGAATACGCATTAAGAAGGAAGACAATGGAGGAAGAGAGAGAGACCTTTTGGCGCGCTTGGGATCAAGAGTCCAAAGCTCAGCTAATTTATCAGGAGGCATAGCTTTCTTGGCGTCCAGTACATCCCCAAACACACTGGTAGAGGTGGAACCATCGACAGAGTTGCTATATCTATGCCTCGGTCTGGGAGTCTTCTCAGGTTCAGCATTAGCGGTGTGATCTGCAGAAGAAGTGCCGGGGCCAAGCTTGTCTACATCAATGTAGGTGGAAAAGAGGTCGTCCTCAGATCCGATCTCGTCCAAAGCGAGGGCGGCGGATCCGGCAGTGAAGGGATCAGAGGAAGAGAGATCCATGATGTCATCAGGGAACCGAAATGTGAGTTCGGAGTGGGCCCTGCGGTGGTGGGGTCTGGTAGAAGAGAGCGGCGGCGGCGGCGGCGGAAGATGAATGTTGGGAGTAGAAGCATTGTTGGAGATGGAGGAATCGGGATTTGACGCCGGATCTTGCATTTCCGAAGCTACTGTAAATTGTTGGGCTGTGAGTGCGAGGAAGATGGCGCTGCCGTTGGATTAGTGCAAGCAATTAGTCCGGCGGTTCGTCTTCTTCTTCATCATCTTCTTCGGTGTTCTTGTTCTTCTTCTTTGCGCGTCGCTAGCAATGGCGACAGTAGAGGAAAGTAGAAATTGCTTAATTTATTAGTGGCGTCAACTGCCACTCTTACTGTAGTAGACACTAAAATTCTCTATCCACAACCTCTTTTCTTGTTCGTGGATAATGCTAACTAATTTTTATTTATCAAAAAATTAAAGTTTTTTTTTTCTCCGTAACCTAAACAAGTTCATATGACTTAATAACTGACAAGTTCATATGACTTAATAACTCTGAACATAACTGGAACAAATTAATTTAGATTACTCAACTCAAATTATTTAATTTAGATTACTCAACTCAAATTATAAAAGTTAGGTTGGATTAGATTTTTTTTGTTTGGGAGAATCCATTACATAAAAAAATTATTTCGATGTGATATTACACAAGGTAAAGCCACTCAAACCTAATTATAGGTTTGATTTTTATCCATTTTAATTCATTAACTATATTAATTTTATGCTTATTATATGCTTATTATGGTTAATTGTAATGTTTATGAGAAAAAAGAAAAGAAAAAAAATATTTAAGCCACATGTAATGTCTCTTGCTAGCAAGTTTATGAGATTGTTAGTGACATTTATGTATTTACGTACGTGTTGTATTTGTTTTTATGCGGTACTATGTATGGTGGGAAAAATCAGGTGGTTTTTTTTTCTAAAGAATCGTCAATTAACTTCTAATGGTATTTTGTCTTTATCGAAATGACCCACAATTTCACTTTGCTTGAGCTTTCATTTGTTTTCAAAAGTCCATGTCATATATGTTTGTAGTAACGACCCTTTAATGTTGAGTTTAATAAATAAGGTTGCTATATCAATTCAAGTATAGATTAATGAATAAGACATCTATTCCTATTTAAAATTTGTATGATTCCTACTATTATTCTTATTGTCTCCCAATTCACAAAGACGGAAATGGGGCATGTAAGTCTTTTAATATTGTTCAGGCCGAGTTAAGTAAAAACGAGCTATCGGAGCCGGTGATTTATCATAGCTAAATTTTAGTTTTAATCAATTTTAGTAGATAATTTTTGTTTTCCAATGCTTTAAACACACACCAAATTTAAATTTCATCCATGAAACTTAAATAAACAATAAAATTTACGTCTAATTCAACACCTAATGGTCACGACATTCTCCTGTGACATGATCAAGTTACTTATTTTTTACTTTTAAGAGTGAAAACTATCCGCACATACTAACACAGATTCTTTTATGATGATTAATCCTTATTAATGTGTTTCTTAAAAAACATTATAAGGTATGACTCAACATAAGATTACTCCAAACCAAGCATAAGGTCAAGATGGTTGAGTTGGTCTAAGACGCCAGTTTCAGGTACGGGTCCGAAAGGGCATGGGTTAGAATCCCATTCTTGTCAAACTTCTCAAACCCATTCTTGACAAAAAGAAAAAAAAGTTTGATGTGTTAATTACATAGATTAATTTTGTATCACTTAATAATTATATGAACTAATCCTCCAATCTTAAATTTAGTTAATTTAATTATTTTATTTGAGACACCAACTAAATCCTCCAATATCCAATTCTAACATAAAACGGATAAATAGATTTAAACGTCAAAATAATACAATATGAATATAAGGAATTGGCGAAACGATGAAACTAAAACGGTAAATGGTGGCGGTGAGCCGGAGAATGAGGGGACGACATGGCGGCGAAACGAGAGCTGTAAACGGCGGAAATATCCACACTGGTTGTGGCCGGTGCCCATGGGCTCTGACTTGCCGACATCATACTCATGGAGTTCGTTACCCCACCGCCACCGCCGCCGCACCCTCTCCGTGGGGCTCTCTCTCCTCTCCGGCGAGGCCCTTTCTCCGCCCACTTAAGCTCTGCATGCTTCACCGCAGTTGAGTACCTCCAACCGAAGCACCCCACATCTCCTGCCTCCCCTATGTACCTGATGAAGGATGATACCCCATTCAATTTTAGTCTCTAATGTTTAATAAATTTTTAAATCAATTCCTATGAAGGTGGAGGGTGTTGGATGATGGAAATCCCACGTCAACTAATTTAGGGAATGATCATGGGTTTATAAGTGAGAAATACTAACTCCATTGGTATGAGGCCTTTTGGGGACGCCCAAAGCCATGAGAGCTTATGCTCAAAGTGGACAATATCATACCATTGTGGAGAATCGTATTCCTCTGACAGAGGGTTCAATGATTAACCTGTGGCTGAATTTTCTTCCCAAACATTCTATGCACTTTCTTCCCTAGGATTTGGATTGATGGGTTGGCTCTGGATTGAACATTGACGTCTGTGAGATGTCGGAAGGTGAGATTCACAGACTCATCTGGCACTCCCTCGTAGAGTGCTTCAAGCTCCATTCTTGCCTTTCTGAACCCTCCTCCATCATCCATGGCGGATTAGATTCCAAATACTTGGGACTTCAAAGGGTCTGCTTTATAAATCATCACCATTGGCGGCTCCATGGATTAAAGCCAAAAACCTGGCCGGTATCTGCCATTCTGGACTATTTCCTGCATCATTTTCTTCGGCTCAAACAAGATAAAATATATCAATAATCTCGATCTTATCGATGGATAAAGATAAATGAATAAAGAAATGAATGATGTTTCATTTGGCTAAATCATAATGAAAGCTAATAATGGAAGAGGTCAAAGGACAAAACCTGTGTGCTTGGGAATCTCTTCAGAACACTAGGCCAAGATCGAAAAGAGCTCCTCGGCCGGACTATTTAAATAACCACAAATTCCACTGCTACTCTGTCTTCAACCTGTTGTTTGAAGACGCGTTTCCTGAAAGTTGGTCAACTAGAATTACAATAACCGAAGCTGCAATTTTAATGACGCATCATGTCATTCACTCAGAAGCTTTAGATTACAATATTATGCATTTTGTCACTCTTGCAAACAGCTTTTGCAATTGAAAGTATCCAAAGACAAGTTCTTCATATCACTTGTAGACTTGAGAAGCTACAACATACATTACAATGACTCCTCATTGCTAATAGGAGCGAGAAGTGAGGCTGAGAGATCAATCAATGAACTTGTATGATAAACTAAAGAACGTTTATGTTTCAGTTATATTATTTATATACCAGGTGAGTAAAAGAGATGGTAAAAGAAATAAAAGAAAAAGAAACCCAAAAATGTTTAAATCTCAATGGGGCCCTCTGCCTCTATCACTTGTGCTCTCGTGTGCTGATCCATGGCATCCTTCCTCAGACAGGGGTCTCTCACTCTCAGCGCTACTTGGTTGACTGGAATGTTGCTCACTCGTGACGCTGGAGACGCCAATTTGCTTTGAGTAACTATCTAAAGGTTGGCTGGCAGCCTCAACAAGACTCATCATGCTTAATCCTGCTACCTCCAGTTGCATGTCCTCCCGGTCAGGGTGGCAGTTCAAGTCAATTTGGCCACTGCTATTTGCAGCCTCCTCATCTTTTACTCGGATCTGACTTCTTTCGTTCTCTGAATGGTTTATTTGCAGAGATGTACCCCTCAGTGTCCCACTGGTTCCTGATTCATCAAATTGTGAATTCCCCTCCTTGAGTGAAGTCTCCATTTCACGTTCTGATAGGCGTTTCTTCTTGCGAAGCATGAGCGTTTTAAAACGGCGTTTTACAGTCAAGCAGACATTGCATGTGCATGTGGATTTATGCTTTCCCTTCCCACTTGGAGGCTGAATGCACACAATGCAAGTGCATCCTTGTCGGTGTCGAGGATGCCTAGTTGTTGTACCTGATTCCTGCAAGTCAGCCATACTATCACCCAGAACAGCAGCACTAGCCAGTGCATCCAAACCAGAAGGCTCGAGTTCTTGCGCAGACTTCTGGCTCTTCATGATTTTACGTTTCTTAAAATCTGAAATACACAGGGCATAAAGGATCAGACACGACATAATACATTTACCTAATAGACATTTTATTTCCAAAATATTTTTAGTTTCAAATGACAGCTCAATGAAATGCAGTAAAAGAAGGGGAAAATTAACGACATGGTGAATATCAACATCACAACCATTCCACTGATTACAACGAGTCTGATGTCAAGGGTAATTTGCAATATGACTATCTGCCTCTACACTTCTCGCATCTCAACTTACAAAATCAAGTCAGTCACCTAAGGCGTTCACTCTCAACAAACCTCAGTTACTGGAAACACACACCACAGAAATTTCATCCAGCTATTATGCAATGTCTACATTCATGTGCGACTAAATGCAGCCAAAACTACTATGAAAATACACTGAAGCATTTAATTAAGATATATGAAGACAATCTTATTGATATTCCTTGCCCAAATTTTGATAAAATAACCTAAATGCAACAGCATTCCTTGCCAGATTTCACCACCCATCTAGACATGTTAACATTACAAAATATGCACCTACTGAATTATATAGGTTCTCCTTAATTTAAATGAGCCAAAAGCTTGTGTGGATGACTAGAAGGCTTGATTGGTACCTTTACTCGCTCTTAGAAGATTCTCCTGTTCCTTTGTGTTCATCTCTTCCGGTGCAGAACATGTACACCTTGAAGTACAAGGTTAGAAGTGTTATATAATCTCCTTCAAGTTGTGGTAATTATACTTGCATAGAAAACCAATAAACCGCTGGAAAAGAGAAACAATCAGACAAATATTGCACCTGCTCAAATCCCAAATATTATCTGAACAAGTCCACTTTGGAGGAAGAAGAACATCCACAGGCAACTTCCGCCACTTTGAGCAATCATCACACTGAGCCCATTGTTTCTGTTCCCTGGATTATAACGGTCTAATCAGCAATAATTGATGACTTGTTTCTGTTCCCTACGTGTTTACATTCATAAATTGGCCACAAATCCTTGAAGCTAGATCGAGACTCAACAACAAGCTTTCAATAACATTACAATAACACTTGATGACTTGGATAAGCCTAATGAAGAGTTCATAAGCCAAATTTAATAAAATATCAATACTTATTGACAGTCCAACTCTTCCATCATTCGTATATACAAATTCATGAACATAAACCTTACCCCGTTGGTCGGACAGTGAATATAGTTCTCTTGCCAAAAACTGGAGGTTCCTGAACAATTTTACGACAGGGTCATGATAAAATCAGATGAATAATGAACATATATCATTTACAGGCAAACCAACACAAAGAAGCCTTGGTTTCGAAAAAGAACAGAAATCGTACATCATACTCCTCAAATTCATGGTCATCGATTGTGACAATGGTGGGATTTGCACTTGGTGGAGGCCGGAGTAGATCTTGAGCTTCTTCCCATGTGAGTCTTAACTCCAAAGCATCTTCACTATGCATGAGCAACCTCTTATTTTTAGACCCAATGTTTCGAGTCCCCTTCTTGTCCATGGTTGACATCGGTTGTTGTCCTGAAGTCATCCTACCCCCAAAATTTTCGATTTTATGCAAACTAATATCTCCAGCTACAACAAAAATGGTCACAGAACAAATAGATGAGGTTGCATCCTAGGAAAATTAGTTCAAAGGTGGTGGTTTCTGTGATGGTGTTCCATATTCCTTTTAGTTGTTTAAGGTGTCTTAGCACTGGGTTTATGTATTTTTGTAGTCAGATTTTAAGTACTGTGAATCTGTAACTACACTATAGGGTGGAAATTTCGGATAATTAACTGGACATCTTTTAGGGTTCAATTTGAAGGTTGAAATAGATCCATTCAACTATGTATAGAGATAAAAAGTGATATTTTTTCCCTGAATAAAATAAGGGGCAATGAACAACCTCTTAAAGGCAAATTCTGAAAGACCCCAGAGAATGAGGCGTCACCCGAATGAGAGCCATTAGGAAGTGTAGAGATCTTGGCATCCTGTTCACTTCACCTTTTCATCAATCCACTAAAACAAAAAAGCATGATGATAAGAAAAGGCAAAGATTAACGATAATGAGTGAAAAACTTAACCTGTGTATCAGAAGAATTTGTTGCTTTTCGAAATCCCATGACTAATTGGCCTCCAGGATCTATCCGACTAAAGGTAACTGCATTAATATATAAAATTTGATAAGAATCAATTTTTCTCTCCTATGAACTTCAGATATTTACATCTACAAGTCATATCCTTCAAATTTGAATCCACAATTCCAAGCCAATAAATATGCAGTACGAATGCTTTTGAGAAAATGATTTCACTTTAATCATAAAGAATTATAAGGCATAAATAAGGGTGTCAATTTTTTCCCCGGAGCCAAAATCCAATTTTTGAACAGACTGGAACAAAGAAATTTTCTAACCTCAATTGAATTTAAAGAACAAGGCAGAAATGCATTCCCGACATTTAACTACGATTTTTTCCAGGAAGGGGAGTTTTCTAGGGGTGAAGGGGACAAGCGTGCACAGTAACTCATAGAGGAAAGTTAGAACCTAAAGGATTCAAAATATTAACCACTTAAGAAGGGAAAATATTCGTTAGAACACAAAATCTAGATAATACATAAACAAGAGAGGTGGCTCAAAATGATCATACCCTACTTCCCAAATTTTTTTTACTGATATTACTGGTCAAATCACTTTGGTTCATGATGTGATGATTATACTCGCAGGAAACTCCCTTCTTAAAAAAAAAAAAAAAAAAAANATCATTTACAGGCAAACCAACACAAAGAAGCCTTGGTTTCGAAAAAGAACAGAAATCGTACATCATACTCCTCAAATTCATGGTCATCGATTGTGACAATGGTGGGATTTGCACTTGGTGGAGGCCGGAGTAGATCTTGAGCTTCTTCCCATGTGAGTCTTAACTCCAAAGCATCTTCACTATGCATGAGCAACCTCTTATTTTTAGACCCAATGTTTCGAGTCCCCTTCTTGTCCATGGTTGACATCGGTTGTTGTCCTGAAGTCATCCTACCCCCAAAATTTTCGATTTTATGCAAACTAATATCTCCAGCTACAACAAAAATGGTCACAGAACAAATAGATGAGGTTGCATCCTAGGAAAATTAGTTCAAAGGTGGTGGTTTCTGTGATGGTGTTCCATATTCCTTTTAGTTGTTTAAGGTGTCTTAGCACTGGGTTTATGTATTTTTGTAGTCAGATTTTAAGTACTGTGAATCTGTAACTACACTATAGGGTGGAAATTTCGGATAATTAACTGGACATCTTTTAGGGTTCAATTTGAAGGTTGAAATAGATCCATTCAACTATGTATAGAGATAAAAAGTGATATTTTTTCCCTGAATAAAATAAGGGGCAATGAACAACCTCTTAAAGGCAAATTCTGAAAGACCCCAGAGAATGAGGCGTCACCCGAATGAGAGCCATTAGGAAGTGTAGAGATCTTGGCATCCTGTTCACTTCACCTTTTCATCAATCCACTAAAACAAAAAAGCATGATGATAAGAAAAGGCAAAGATTAACGATAATGAGTGAAAAACTTAACCTGTGTATCAGAAGAATTTGTTGCTTTTCGAAATCCCATGACTAATTGGCCTCCAGGATCTATCCGACTAAAGGTAACTGCATTAATATATAAAATTTGATAAGAATCAATTTTTCTCTCCTATGAACTTCAGATATTTACATCTACAAGTCATATCCTTCAAATTTGAATCCACAATTCCAAGCCAATAAATATGCAGTACGAATGCTTTTGAGAAAATGATTTCACTTTAATCATAAAGAATTATAAGGCATAAATAAGGGTGTCAATTTTTTCCCCGGAGCCAAAATCCAATTTTTGAACAGACTGGAACAAAGAAATTTTCTAACCTCAATTGAATTTAAAGAACAAGGCAGAAATGCATTCCCGACATTTAACTACGATTTTTTCCAGGAAGGGGAGTTTTCTAGGGGTGAAGGGGACAAGCGTGCACAGTAACTCATAGAGGAAAGTTAGAACCTAAAGGATTCAAAATATTAACCACTTAAGAAGGGAAAATATTCGTTAGAACACAAAATCTAGATAATACATAAACAAGAGAGGTGGCTCAAAATGATCATACCCTACTTCCAAAATTTTTTTTACTGATATTACTGGTCAAATCACTTTGGTTCATGATGTGATGATTATACTCGCAGGAAACTCCCCTTCTTAAAAAAAAAAAAAACAAGAAACAGAACATTTTACTGATAAAATGAGAAGTGGCTGATACTCAAAGGAAACCTCCACAAGGGAAGGAAGAGAAAAAAACAATCAAAACAGAAAAATTACAATGGAAAAAACACAAGCCAAAAAAAGACATAAATCTGAATAGAATAATTAACAAATATGGAAAGAGAACACCATCAAGAATCCATGAGATGAGCCGAGGCAAAATGATATAACCAAGAAGGTTCTTTGATAAGAAATGTCCTTTGAATTCTTTCAAACCAAAGATCCGAAAGGCATTGATAACAAAGATCCACATTCAGTAAGCAGCAGAAAAGGATATTCCAAGATGATAAACAAACTCAGAAACTGAAACTTCAAAGGAATTTAAAAAAAAAAAAAAACCAAAAATAATGCCAAAAAGAATCCTGCTTCCAATGCCTAGACTGAAGGCTGCAAAAAAATTCACCTGATTCCAAACCTTAGAGCCATGAAAACTCTTAAAAACTAAACACCAAAAAGAATCTTGATGCTTGATAAAACTCCAGCCCAAATTTGCAACTAGAGCCATAATTCTAATCTTAAAACCACCAAATCCGAGACCTCCATCAATTTGAACTTTATAAACCAAATTCCATCTCACCAAGAGATCGAAATTTCCCAATATATCCTCCTCCACATGATAAGAACTTCTCAAATTCTTTGGAACTTATCAAAAGATCCATTAAGCTTTTAATGAAGGGGACAATTGAGGATTTGTCCGTAAATGAATTCCACAAGTTGCAATTAGAGAAGAAAACCTGGTCAGGACAGAAGGGGAAATTAATTCTAAGCTTCTTTAACCAAATCAACACTGATATTTTCCATAAAAAGATTATCAAAAGCTCAGACAAAGTATCTATTTGTAATGTCTTCATCTTTCTAGATTCCAATTGAAGATTTTGTTTGGAAATAGGAACAGTCTCTCCACTACTCACACTAACAACCGAATCTGAGTCAATAGGTGAGTACAAAATGGTTTGGAGAACTTTATATACCTCAGATGAGAACACCTTTGGTCAAGATGACTTCTGAGTCAATAGGTGAGTACAAAATGGTTTAGAGAACTTTATATACCTCAGATGAGAACACCTTCTGTCGAGATGACTTTAGAATTCTGAACATGTTATGACTGAAAATATTAATTGGTCGAGCCTTCAACTGGTTAGAATCTGATGGAGGTAAAGAAGTGGCACGCAGGTGCAAACAAGATTCCTCTAAAGCGTCTGAATTTAAAATGGATTGTTCAAAAAATGATGGGCAGTGATTGGCATTACCAAGCTTCCGAGTGTAATAAAGGGGCATGGTTCAATAAAATTTGTGGTCTTTCTTACTTGTAAGAGAAACTGAAAGATTTGGAATCAGAGAAGTAACGTTCGAAAAGTCCTTCATTGCTTGATGAGAGAATGGAGGGTAGTGCCAACTCAACAACATTTTAAAAGGTTATTCCATATCCTATGAGAGAACGACATTTTTGTTAAATGCCTCAGACTCGGGAGCTTCTTTATTAATATCGAGGGAATTAATTTCTTGAATGAAATCAGCACAGCCAACCCCGTTTAAAACTATGTTCCCAAGCAATACCAAGAAATTTCTTGTGAGTAGCAAAGACTCACAAATAAAAATATTTACCAAGGACAACTCATAAATATAGCCCTGTAACTTTGACTAAAACAATTTTAGCCATTCTGCTAAGCACCAAGTTAATTGTAAAATAGACTAATGTATTTTGTAGCTTGATAATCCAATGAAAACAAGTCATAGGCTGGATTTGGGAGTACTTTTGGAAGGGTATTAAAGGCAATTTTCAAGATTTTTATAGTATTCAATTAGATAATTAAAAGTAATTTTGAATACCCTAAAATACATAAAGAAAAACACTTTAAAGTTCTAAATATTTCACTTAAAATCGCTTTTATGAAAAGGTGTCCCAAACTCACTAACAACTGTACAACGTTTCTTTAGTCAGTAATATTCTAGAAAAATGATTTTTCATTCTATAAGATGATAGTACATTTTGGAATGCTTTGGGACCCTTCTAAAGACACTTTTACAAGCCAAAGATATTTTTCATCATGTTTGGTGGTTGAACAAAAACAAAAGAACTTGAAATTTCAAAAACACTTCTTACAACTTCAAGAGCGTGAGATGAGTGTTTCTCACCAAAGTACTCAAGGGACATGCTTTTACTCTTAAGAAAATTCCCAATATCACCATACACCTTGAGATGTAATAGAAAGATTACCAGTATCACCAGCTTGTAATTGCATGGACTGTATGCAAGGGGTAACGCCCTCCAAAACATACATTCTGCTGTTGTTGTTTGGCCAAAATCTGAACTGAAACGTCCATTCATTCCCCTTCACATCTTGAATCCTAACAGGGAGACCCTCTGATTGAGAGATAGGGGGAAAATATGCCTGCATGCAGTTTAATTTAAGAATGATCTATATTATACCAGGGAATACCCAATAAAATAGTCGCAACATGAATGATGAAAATAAAAAATGTAAGATGGTGATCAAGAAGGAAAAGAAGCAATTCATACTTCAGCACATGCTTTTGGCAGAACCAAACGACCAATTCGACCAGCATCACTAGCACTCAACACCTTTTCAAATAGAGGAACAATAGTAGAATTCAAACTTAAAATATGTTAAGGTACATGATTAATTTGAGTAATAGGTAAGAGAAAGCAAAAGAATAAGTGCACAAGCAGACAACATCAAAACAATTAATGAACAACAATAAAACTAAAAATAAAAAGGATACTCTCCAGATATTTGTTCTAGCTCTTGGTCAGTAATCCTTGGCCAGTACCTCGGAAGAAGTTGGTTCTTACCCCGACCTTCAGCAGGTGGCCGAGCAATACGCACCAGAGGAGTCATTCCCTTTCTTGTTTCTGAATTAACTGTGGTCCCAGTTTTTAAGGGCTTAGGAAAAATTGGACGAGATCTTTGGCCCTGTTGAAATGGAAGAATGCTCTTTTCATCCTCTTCAGCTGCACTTCCTGATAAGGGTACCACAAAGTTTGGTGTACCTAAGGGAACCCCCAAAGTTATATTTAACGATGGCTGACTAAGAGATTCCTGCATATCTTTTAGTCTAGTATCTAGTTGGGAGTATGCTACCGAACCAACCGATGGCTGGCATTTAACAGGTAGTTTAGTCATATTAAAGAAGCTTGTTCCAACTTCCCCAAATGGGCTCCTGAGATTTTCTACTTTGTTTTGCGCTGGAGATGCACTTCTGTCAACTCTTTGGGCTTGCTGAAAATGGTCGGTTTCATTAGCCTCCATGATGTTACACAACTGTAAAAGCTTTTCCTCTTTAATGCCATTTCGGACCACTCGATCCTCAACAGAAGCAGGTCGCAGAAGGCCAACATTTCCAACTGTCACTGCATCAAATCCATTAGAAATTTCATCTCTTCGGATCTGCAATAAAAAGCAATAGAATTCCAGATGAATTCATGCCGCACATATTATATAAAAACAGTAATGAACTAATATGAGAACCCTGACTGTAATGCCAATGTGTACATGCTCACCCACTTTAAATGGACACGAATATTTGTGATAATAAAAGAAAACCAAATGGCAAAGCTGCAGCATCCCAAAAATTTGAAAATATAGTTTCTGAGGACAAGCTTTTACAGTTGTGTAACATCTATGATGATCTACTCCAATGCACTCATTGTCCATTCATTATAACCTAGAGCAACTATTCATTTGAAAAGGAAGTTCTCGAAAGGAAAATGTTGAATGCAAACCCACATTCATTTCCTGTAGGCTATCATCATCTCTCAGAGCCGAAGGATGGAAGTTTCCAAATCATAAAATGCATGTGTGAAGAATATGGTTGCACTGCAAGGGTAATGTTCACATTTTCACCAAGACAGTCATAAAGTTATCGTCAAAACAGTCATAAAGTTATCATTAAAACCACTAACTGATTGTGAACGTGCAGCTATTTTTTGTTTCATGTTAACTAAAAGTTCACTTTATCTGATTTGAATGCTAGAAGCAACAAGCACAAAAACTGATGTAAGATCTAAGTGTAATCAGAAGTTTGCCAACTCCGAAACCAATCTTACCACATCAAGTCGAGATCTTTTCACACAGGTAGTACACCCAATACCTCCATAATCCAGATATTCAAACATAGACTTAGAAGCTATACATCCACAATGGATTCTCTGAAAAAGAAAAAAAAAAGTTTTATATATAAGGTCACAAGAAAATAAAGATATATACATATGTACATATGTACTAAAACACACACATATATATTGAGACTGAGAGAGAGCACTCAAAACAAAAGGGAATTACCAGTACATTTTCTTACCTTGCCACAAAAACTGCAATCCCTCCAACCAGTTTCCTCTGAGTGATACGTATCACAGAAGACTAGATTTTCATAAGCAGATCTAAATCACAAACAGCATCAAGAAACAGTGAATAGATTAAAAGATAGAAAATGAAGTGGTAAAAGATAGTGACATCAATTGGATATAGCATAACACTCCAATTTATAAATATTTTCTTGTCGCAAGAATGATAAGTAACTGAACATACAAAAAGAAGTGAAGATAGATCCCTCATGGCATAAAATAAAAAGTTAATAAGCCTAAGGCACTAAATAACACGGGCACAATCTAACAAAAAATAAATAAAANAGCCTAAGGCACTAAATAACACGGGCACAATCTAACAAAAAAAAAAATAATAAACAAATAAATAAGAATTTGGAGTTGAAAAGCAATTACAATAAATAAATAAACATGAAGCCCTTTAAAACTGACAAATTACAAATACCATTATTAATTGATAAAAGTTAAGCTTCAATATCTATAACGAGATTCACATGAAGAGATATAAACTAAATGGGTGGCAATAGAAGGGTAAGGGAAAACCTCTGCACCATGTAGAACTCTGTTATAAAGTTCTCTTTAATTCTGTAATAGAATTTTCACGGCCAATGAATATCAAACACATCCCTCTTCAAATACAGAATTATGAAATAGAAGATAGAAGAAATATTTACTTTAATTTTAATTGGTAAATAAAAATAGAAAATCAAATTCTATTACACATATACATATTATCCTTCTCAATCCTCCACTTTGAACAACTCATTTTACAGAGAGAATGTGGAAGCGTAATCCAAGGAAAGACCATTCTTTGAAACTGAACTCTCATCAAATCGGTCAATGCGAATGGAGCATCTAAGGCCTCACACATTCAANAGAGAGAATGTGGAAGCGTAATCCAAGGAAAGACCATTCTTTTGAAACTGAACTCTCATCAAATTGGTCAATGCGAATGGAGCATCTAAGGCCTCACACATTCAAATTGGACAAAGCATGGTACAAGGCTACAAGCCCAATTCAAAGCAGTGACAACGATTATTCCTGTTATTCAGTAGAGGTGTTGCGCAATGATATAACATTGACACTAGGGTCATCTACTTCAATCAAAATGATTTCGAGGATATAATACCGTTACTAATACCAATTGATAAATCGTAAATGATTAATTACTCAAACAAAAAATCCATATGGGAAATCTGGATTCGAGGACGTGACTAATTTTCCGGAAAGGAAAAAAAAAATGAAAAGGCTAAAAAAAAAAGCCAATAATAGCAAGTGTGATAAATAAAATCGGCACATCCGATAAACCAGTAACAGAAACAAACCAATGCAAGAGATCAATATACATTACCCGCGGAAAATCAAATCAAGGGCGAAGAAAAACAAAATCAAAACAAAAGGGAAAAGAAAAACACCCGCAGTTGAGACATAGATGCGCGAATCCAGCGGATCCCAGAGGCCATCCTTTGGTCCAATCATGCGGCGTAGCGGCTCCGCAAGAAGTATTCATGCAGCGACTAGATGCCATTGAAGAGAGATCAAATCAAGCAAGTAGAAGCAAAATCAAACCCTAAAAATCCTTTTGACCAAAGCACAAGAGAATGAAGAAGAAATCGCGATTGAGAAAACAAGGAGAACGAATCGATGCAAAGCTTAGCTCGAAATCTAGAAAGAACAAAACATCGATGAAGATTGGAAACAAAAGAGAACATGTCTGACCAAAACGCGAACAGAAAATTTCAGAGCGGAGAAGATATNAACGCGAACAGAAAATTTCAGTCGAAAACAAGAAGAACAGTAAGAACGAAAGAAGAAGAAGAAGACGAATCGAACCGAGGAGGAAGCGAAGGGGGAAGGCGATGGCAGTTGCAGAGGAGGAGGAGGAAGGCGTGGAAATGGCGGAAGGAGAGAGAAAGAAAGAGGAGAGAGAAAGAGAGTGCATGCAAAGCAACAGATGCATAAAATGCATGCACGACACTTGAAGACACGGCGCTAACAAGTCCTCGTCTCGTCTCCCCTTCAGCTTCTCACCTTAGCTAAACCTTCTCGTCTCTTTTCTTCTCTGTGTTTATTTTTTTTTTTTTTTTTTTTTTTTTTTTTTTTTTTCCTTTTTTCACACGCTGATATCCTCACCCGTCTGTCACGGACTTTCCCTGCTACTTCCCTTACATTGCTGACACGTACCTCCACGGCAGTTATTTTTTTAAATCAACTGTCTCGGTAACTGCTCACGCGCACTGTAGTTTTATCATTTCTCAACTATGCAAATTCATTTTAATTATTTAAATATATATTTTATTTATGGGGCCAATTATGAACACTTGGAATAATGGCTCATTAAAATAATAACCAAATTGTAGCTGAAACCCTTTATTTTAATCCAACGGTGCAGATGGAGCCATCATACACAGTGGAATTTCCTAATTTTGTATTATTATTGACTTTATTCAAATTTATATGATTAATACTATTTTATATATATATATATATATATATATTTGTCGACTGCACCTATCCCTGCTTTCTTCGGAGCGGTAGGATCGGGACGCAGAAGTCCCATGTCCTTGTAAACCTGTAGTGAACCGATAGGTGGGAGCAGAGAAACCTTGGATCGGGAAGCTCTGGATAATGAAATTCTTGCTCTTATTGGACCATTTGTATCTATATACATTAGGATACCCGATAAAATTAGTGATTTTTTCCAGATTGGTTCAGTGAACCACGACACAAACGAAGAAAGAACAACATAAGACAATATTCTAGTAATTCAAGACTGGGTTCGTGTGAGATCCCACATCTGTTCGAGAGAGAAACGAAACATTCTTTATAAGGGTGTGGAATCCTCTCCCTAAGAGACGATATGTGCTATCGGTGTGCTTTGGTCGTTACAGTTCGGTATCTTGCAACTGTAGGGATTTTTTACTGCACTGAAGGGAGTATAAATGGGACTAAAGACGAGATTGTACTTCGTGCCAAGCCCGTTTTTATAAATTAAATAATTTTAGAACAAAATTTATTTTCGAAATTAAATAATGACGTATTAAAATATGGAAAGTTTATAAATTTTAAACAATAAAATGAAATCTAACCAATAAATAATTATAAAATTATAATAATTAAATAGTTTATTTTAATAAAAGTCATATGTATTTTTCAACCCATAAAATAACTACCAATATTTATATAAAATAATAATTTAAAATATATATATATATATATATATATAACAACCTTCCACAGTTATAATAATTATGGTTGACTATTTAAAAGGGGTTGACCGTTTAATATACCATGGTGTAATTTGGTAGTTGTAATGGGAGGAAAATAGGTTTCTTTATTTGCAAATATAACCATTTTTAAAATGGTTTGCAAATATGGAAAATTATTTAAATTATTTGTTTTTTTTTTTTTAATTTTTTCGTATCTATTTTCTTCAGACATGGTACTTTCATTTGGAATACGATACTTTGGTATTACGGGCCTTCAAATCTTTTGGATAAGCTATAGTCATACATGTAATAGGTTATCTGGTCTCCCGATTTTAAGGATGAGAACAAATTATGCAACATCTACATCAAGAAAGTTCGGTAGTTCGATCCTTTGTAGGAACTAGCAACCATATGCTTTGACTTGTATTGAATGTCGGGTCGCTCATAAAGAGTTCGATCTTTGCTCGAGATGAACGTTGGCTGCAAAATTTCTATGAAAAAAATAGAGAGGGTATAGGTAGACATAAGAAAATAAGGAACCACTTGGGCTCGAACCGTCTCGTACTTCCGTCCTATACGTCGAGGGCACGACAAGAAATGGGTAAAAAAAAGGTCGAGCTCAATTTTGAATTTAAGCATAATTAAAATTTGTGGAGAGTTATACACTTGTGCAGTGTGAACACATTTTTACGTCCCCACAATTTTGTCAGATCGCTTAGCCCCGCCAAGTGACTCTTTAAATCCGAACGATCTTTTCGTAGGTGTTTGTTTTCCTCGAACTCGAAGTTTTATTTTTTTCACTAATAGTATTTAGATTGACTTTCGTTTTCTTAGTGACTAAAACTCAGATTAATGCTCGATTTGAAAATGTGCAATGTTTTTATTAAAAAGGGAATCTTAATTTAATAATACATTAACATTTTAATTATCTCAGGGAGGGGAATAATTGAAAATTTTAAATGTTTAAAAACCTTAACATTAACTATTTTTAACAATGTCAAATGATTAAGGTCTCCGAATACTATTTAATGATAATAATAATGATAAGAATAACAAGAAATGTTGTTGCACATGATTTTGAATAAACAACTCGTTCGTTGATCGAGTCCCATGAACTTAGTCACCGAAAACATTAGATTTAAGACTGGCAGACAACACAATTTATAGTTATTTACAAAATGAGTCGTGTTCATGGATTGAATCCAGTTGAAACATTTTTTACATCAAATTTAATGGTTTAGATTATAATTTTTTTTTTAATTTTTTTTAATTCAAGCAACAGTTCGTTCGAGTTGTCAGTTGTTCATGTCATTTATTTAAATTTTTGTTTTTAATAAAAATAAAATGTATTGATATATACCCACAAATACATACATATATTAAAATTTGCAACTTAATTTCGTATACATTTATAAAATTACACTCCAAAAACTTAAAAATTAATTTTAAAAGTTGGGGAATAAATAATATAAAATAAGTATAAAGTTAAATAAAATTAAAATAAATATAAAAAATGTATTTTTTTAAATTAACAATTAGTTCAATCCATTTCGAACTAATTGTACTCATAAATTTTTAAATTTTTTTATTTATTTATTTCAGCCGAACTCACTTCAAATAAATTGATAGCTCTATCCAAACGGTACGAATTAGGTTGAGTTGATCAAGTCTCGAGTCACCTAATTTAAAAAGTTGTGTTCTCCGTGCAAGTAAGAGATTGAGCCGAATCGAATCGAGTAGATTGAAATGAAATTTCATACAAATTTGCATAATATTGCTTCAGATCACACACAATTTATGCATTTCTTGATTAAAAGAAAGAGAGACATCTTCGTTTCATCTGAACCTGCTTGAAGCTATAGTCATACATGTAATAGGTTATCTGGTCTCCCGATCTTAAAGATGAAAACAAATTATGCAACATCTACATCAAGAAAGTTCGATTAGTTCGATCCTTTGTAGGAACTAGCAACCATATGATTTGACCTGTATTGAATGTCGGGTCGCTCATAAAGAATTCGATCTTTGCTCGAGATGAATGTTGGCTGCAAAATTTCTATGAAAAAAATAGAGAGGGTATAGGTAGACATAAGAAAATAAGGAACCACTAGTGACTAAAACTCAGATTAATGCTCGATTTGAAAATGTGCCATGTTTTTTTTTTAAAAAGGGAATCTTAATTTAATAATACATTAACATTTTAATTATCTTAGGGAGGGAATAATTGAAAATTTTAAATGTTTAAAAACCTTAACATTAACTATTATTAACAATGTCAAATGATTAAGGTCTCCAAATACTATTTAATGATAATAATAATGATAAGAATAACAAAAAATGTTGTTGCACATGATTTTGAATAAACAACCCGTTCGTTGATCGAGTCCCATGAACTTAGCCATCGAAAACATTAGATTTAAGACGTGGTAGACAACACAATTTATGGTTATATACAAAATGAGCCGTGTTCATGGATTGGATCCCGTTGAACTTTTTTCAATCTAAACAGCTTTATTTTACTAAATAATCAACTCAATCCAACGGTTAGGTCGAACAGCTTTATTTTACTAAATAATCAACTCAATCCAACGGTTAGGTCGGGTTGTTCATGTCATCTATTCAAATTTTTATTTTTAATAAAAGTAAAATGTATTAATATACACACAAATACGTACATTTATAAAATTATTAAAAGTTGTTGGAGAATAAATAATATAAAATAAGTATAAAGTTAAATAAAATTAAAATAAATATAAAAAAATGTATTTTTTAAATTAATAATATATTCGACTTATTTCAATCCATTTCGAACTAATTGTACTCATAAACTTTTTTCATTTATTTGAGCCGACCTCACTCCAAATAAACTGATAGCTCTATCCGTACGAATTAAGTTGAGTTGATCAAGTTCTCGAGTCACCTAATTTAAAAAGTTGTATTGTTCGTGCAAGTAAGAGATTTAGCCGAATTAAGGAGATTGAAAATGAAATTTCATACAAATTTGCATAATATTGCTTCAGATCACACATAGTTTATGCATTTCTTGATTAAAAAGAAAGAGAGACATCTTCGTTTCATCTGAACCTGCTTGCTCTGATCATAACATCTTCAACTCAATGCCTTGCAGGAGATGAAGAAATTTAGAACTCAAAAAGACCTTGGCTTTGCCACAATAGTGGAGTGGTTCAATATTTGCAAGCTGAACTGTCCAGGCTTTTCAGTGGTATCAATCTTGGACTGTCCAGGAGGAGGCAGCAGCTCAAAGTTCTGAATGAGACGACCCAAAGTAATGGCGACAATGGGCAAGGCAAGGACGATCCCCGGGCAACTCCTCCTCCCGGCGCCGAAGGGAAGGTATCTGAAGTCGTTCCCGCTAGGCTCCACGTCGGCCTCCTCCTCTAAGAACCTCTCGGGTCGGAATTCATGGGGTTTGTTCCAGTGGTCAGGGTTGTTGGCCAGCCACCATGCGTTCACAAGAATCTTGCTCTCTGCAGGGATGTCATAACCAGCCAACTTGGCGTCTAGGAGGTTCATGTGAGGCACTAGGAGAGGAATGGCCATTCTTAGCCGCATGGTCTCTTTGATAACAGCCTGCAAGTAAGGCAGATTGCGAATGTCGGGCTCTGTAATTTGAACGCCATGTCCAAGCACCGAATCGAGCTCATCCCTCAGCTTTTTCTGGATGTTGGCGTGGTTCACGAGCTCAGCAATTGCCCACTCCATCGACCACAATGTTGTTTCGATTGCTAAATGTTCAAACATCAGCAACATGCTAATTTAGCTAATCTCAGAACATAAGAATATCACTCTAAGACATGAACAGATCATATTTACCGGCAACATTGATGTTCTCAACAATGAAGAGAACATTAGCTTCGGTGATTTCACCATTCTCTTGAGCCTCCACGATATGATCAATGGCACATTTGACACTATCCTCCTTGTTGCTCATCGTGCTTGTAAGTCTCCTGTATGTTATGCAAGTTGTAAGCGTNCCTTGTTGCTCATCGTGCTTGTAAGTCTCCTGTATGTTATGCCATTGTAAGCTTTAGTAGTAGCAGAAGGAGCAAATTAAGCAAAAAAGGCAAACATTGTTACTTATTATTACCTCCTCTCATCGACAAAATTGTCCTTGAAGAGCTTGAGCCTCCTCTCCTTGACGTCCTTACACACATTCAAATACCCTCTCAAGAAAGGCCTCAGTATGGGGATGAAATCGCCGTAGTTGTATTCAAAGCTCTGAGATAACCGACTCCTCTCGGCGTTTATAAGCTTGAGTTTGTTGAAGAGAGGGTCCTCCATGCTGTCGAATCTCCTGTCGAACATAATCCTATACATATTGTTATACATAAGAAGCTGCAGGCGCCTTCTCAGAACCACCCCACTGGTGGAAGCTTTTGGATCGTTCTTGAGATCCTCCACAACTCTGGAAGCCTCCTCCTCCCAACCGAGCCTGTTCTGCTGCACCACCTTGTTTGTGAAAAAGGGGACAGTCATGATTCGTCTCATTTTCCTCCAGTGCTCGCCATAAACTGTGAACACCATGTCCTGACCCTTGTCAGTGAATATATCGAACACCACGTTCCTAGTCCTGGATCCGAATTCAACTCCCTGGGTATGCAGCACTTCCTTAGCCAGCTCTGGTGAAGAAACAACCACCAGGTTCCGCTGTCCCATTCTGAGCAACAGTATGTCACCGAACTTCTTGGCCATCTCCGTCAGGTTGCGGTGGTTCAAGTCATCACCCACCTGCAGCCAATTTCCAAATATGGGTATGGGGATGGGACCTGGTGGGAGTTTAAAACGTTTACCCCTGAGCTTGGATATGGTAATAGCAACAACCATGGCCACAAACAGCCCCAGCAGAGCCTTCTCCAAAAGGAGAAGATCCATGGTATTGAACTCCTCTTTAAAATTGAAGCAGATGATGTATAAGCTCTTGCTCTGGCGCTCACTTATATAATCTCAAAAGTCAAAACTTCTGGTAGTGGATTTGTTGGCCATGATATGGGGGTAGGTGAAGTTTGGATTTCAAACTATCTCCACGACCCATTCTCCCTTGAAGAAAAGATGATTAGATAATATTATACATAATCAAGTTGTCTGTTCATCCATCCCAGAAGCTATCAAAATAAAGAAAATATAACATTGAAATTTGCATCACATTAGTACCGGAGAAGTAGGACAACTGGAGACGCTTGATCTGACAAGAAAATATTAANTAAAGAAAATATAACATTGAAATTTGCATCACATTAGTACCGTAGAAGTAGGACAACAGGAGACGCTTGATCTGACAAGAAAATATTAAAAGATGGGCAATCATGGGCCATGAGATTGTAAAATATAACATTGGGCATTACATGAAACCAACATGCCTAATATTTAATACAAAAATAAATATAAAGGTCAAAGCTGCTTAATTCATCAAAGTTATCGATGTGATTGTGTGACGGTGAAGGAAGCCTTATGACTTTTGGAACATAGACTATTATGATCAAATATGGATTAATTAAGCGTACGGTAGGTAAGAGAGTATAGATGAGACAAAATGATATAATCCAAACCAGTCATGGAGGGAGAGAGTGAGAGTTGTCTCATCTTTTCTTCACCAACACCTTCAATAAAATAACTCATAAGTATTAAGGATATGAATAAACAAACAAGTACAATAAAGCCTTCATCTTCAGATCCGAATGAAATCCAGATCCTATGCGAGACAGAAAGAGATTGTAACCAATCATTAATCCTTATATGGCAACACTTGAACAGGTCAACACTTGAACAGGAGAGACTTATCGTATTCATAATCCTGCTTTAAGTAAACATAAAAGAGCAACAGGTAGACCTTGGACAAAGCTTAATAATCAACGATGATGTCAGTTAAAATGCTTCAATCCTTGCATCTTATACACAACAAAAGACAGGCCCAAGAATATGGAGCACATTTGATTGGCCGGGTTCACATTCATCTTCGATAGACGTTAAAAGATCAAAGATTAGTGAGGAGAGAAAGCAGCTCTATAATTCAGCCTACAGAGTGCTAAAGTAAGGCGTTTGGCCTCTCGACACTGGACCATTCATGAATTATGTCAGAGCTGTGAAATCAAAACCTAGGACATTCTGCACAAGAGTACTCGATCAGTGAGCTATTACACACTCTTTCAAGAGTGACCATCGACAGCTAGTCGTTGGACAAGCACCCATTTATTGTTACTCTAAACAACTACATATACATCATTATTTTAACAAACAGAACTGTATTATGTTCCAATCCACGGTCAACTGTTGCAGACTCTCTATTAACTGATTGTTTCATCCCAAAAACAGGCCAACAACTCTTCAAGAGCCAATATTAACAATTTCTAAATATGATACTAGAGCGATGACTTGCCTTAAGATGCGGACATGAGAGCACGCTTTTGACCGATAAAAACTTCTTTAAGCATATGATATTCACTCCTGTAATGCTCAATCGAAAAACATAGCTGCCTTATAGCCTCTCTTTTTTCCTCTGCTCCTTCCATTATTAGTACTCTTTGCCTCTCGACCTTCCCTTCTAGTTCCTTCTCTCTTAATCTTAACTCCTCTGCCCTCCTATTTGCTTTTTCAACACCTGATACAAGTTCCACACGTTCCCTTTCCAATTTTTGCACATGCTCGTTTATTTTGGTTACCTGGTTGTCTTTAGAGCTCAAATTCTCTTTCAAAGTAATAACTTCGGAATGGAGCTGATCTCTTTCAGATTGGAAGCCATCAAGGCCACTTTTAAGATTCTCAATGCATTCTACTTTGTTAACAATGGTCGTTTCCAACAGCTGAATCTCACGATTAAGTCTCTCCTCCAAAACCACCTTTTCCCTCTTGACTTTTCTGATCTCATCCTCCAAAAGACGAGTTTGATGTTCCCATTTTCTTAGTTGTTCCATCAACAGAGCTCGTTCCTCAAGTAGCCGAGATATTTCAGCCTTAATCTGTGTTTTCTCTGGAAAAATTTTCTGCTCAGCATCAGATACTGCTAAATTTAAATCTCTGATCTCATGATCTCGATCTGATAAACTAGCTTTCAACCTCACAATTCTTTCTTGGAGTTTGGAGACCTCTCTTTTCTCTGTAGTCAGCTTGGCCTTCCACGTGGCAGTATCTTTTCGAGCAGCTTCAAGCTCATCCTGCAAATGGCAGATTTTCTCGGGTGACCTATTATTCTCATGTTGAAGTTTCAATTTACAAAGTTCTTTCTGCGAGTTCTCAAGTCTTTCCTTTGTAATTTTTAGCTCTTCCACCAATCCCTGAACGTTAATCACTTGGTCATCTTCCAAACCTTTACGATGTTCTTCAACCTCTGATTCCAGATTAATGACCAAGGGAACCTCATCCTCATGCCTCTTGGTATCTGCCATTGTAGCAGATACAGACTCAGCCTTCAAATCTTTGGTCAATTCTGATTGCTCGTATTTCAGGAGCTTATTTTTCAACCTCATGATCTGGATGTCTGAAATTCGCAGCTTCTCATTTGCATTCCTTAATTCTTCCTCTCTATTTCTAGCAAAAGCATCATCAGAATTTTCATCTGTTAACCCCTTGAATGGAAATGAACTTTCTGCATTTTCCTCCTTCATGCGGATCTTTTCTCTGGCCTCACGAAGCTCAATCTCCAATTCAATCATCTTCCTGTTCAGTCCTTGATCACCACCTGCATAATTGTACACCGAGGAATCATCGGAATCAGGTTCAGATTCTGTTAAGGATGATGATTCATCTCCTTCCTTTTGGCAAATATCATTGCTCCCACCAGATCCAAGGAAGAAATCAAAACCAGCAGCTCGTGGCCCAGATCTACGACGTCCAAGCCTTTGATCAGGAGAGGGCCATGTAGAGGATGGCTCAGAGGGCAGGTCACAAATACCAGAGCCCTGGGATTGTAGATCTGAAGGAATATTTTTTCGCAGCTCTCCTGTCACATGATCATAACGCTCAGCAAGGGAACGATACATGCGATAGAACTCCTCAACATGAGAGATCAACACTGGCCTCTTCTGATAATACATCTCAGCCTTCTTGGCAAATGAATCTGCATCCTCTTCTATTAGCTTCAACATACGTTTGATGCTGCGGTCCATCTCTACCATAAGGGATCGTTTTGTCAATTTTTTGATTGGCATTTTGATGAAAAATTAACATTGGCTTTCACCTATTGTTGAATTGCAGTAATAAAATTGGAGCATACAGGAACTAATTCCATGCAAACGTTTGGGCAGTTGAAACACAGGTACCATAAGATTCATGCAGAAAGAAGGAAGAAGCTAAAATTTTGCAACTGCTGCCTATATTCCCAAATTTAACCCCACCCCTTTTAGAATATCAACTTAGAGCCCTGTTGAATAAAAGGAAAAGATTCTAGCATAAAGGAAACAGATGTCACGTCACTAGAGAATTGGAGAACAATTTCCTTAGTCGTTATTTGGCAAGACGAGGAGGGGATATTTGAGTGGGTTAAGATTACAAGAAACCGCATAAAGCCAATTATAGTAAAAGAAAGGTATGCCATAAAAAGATCCTCTAAATATTGGAGAACTACCAATGCACCTAATAATACCTTCATCTTTTCTAGCACTCCCAGAGAAAAGGAACACAAAAGATCGAAGTACTATCCTAAAACAAACGTTCCCTATCTGTGCAAGCCAGCATAAAGCAATTTGGGAATTGGAAGCCACTGTCAGGGCATGTTAAATATGTAGTTCACCAATGTTTCATACTCTAAAAGTGACATTTATAATCATAATTTAAAACTACATAAACAATATTATTAACACAATACATGGAAAAGCAAATTGAAGTGTTGTAAAGTTATCAGACGATTGCTTAAGCCGGCATTGATACTATGAATTAGCAATCACTCGATGCCTACAACAGAATTAAGCAGAGAGGAGAAAATTAGTAACAAACCCTCGAGATTCTCCGTGAGCCATCTAGAGTTTCTGGGGCTGAGGTGACTATCCCACCACCAAGAATGAGACTTCCCAGACCCCAACCTCTTCAATTGCCTGTCACTCGGAGACTGAGAACAAGAAAAACACATACACAGCACAGTGAGAGAGAAGCACGAAAAAAGCAGTCGCAGTTCATCGAGATGTTAATAAACCAAAACAAAAAACAAAAAACAAAAAACAATCGAATAGACTGTAAAATGGGATCATAATGATGAAGCAGGCAAAGAAGAGGAGTGGCAAAAGCAACGCATACCACTGAGTTAGCCATTGAGCCGAAGAAATCCTGGAGTTCGGAGTACGTTCACCAGAGAGAAGATCCCTACAATCTGATACTGAAATCGAAACTCAAACTTTAAAAACTACGATCAGAACACAGCCAATTTACATTCCGAACAAAAACGAAACGAAATCGGCCATCGATGGAGGAATGCAGGTAGAAAGAAAAGGGATTTTAGGCGCATTAAACAGGAATTTGGTTTGTTTGTTAGCGACGGGGATTCAAAATCGAGGCGCGGAAATGGAGGTTTGAAAGTAACAAATATGATCAGTTTCAGCAGTTTGCAGTGGTGTGTTGGTGTAGTCGGTGGGGCTGGGCGCGGCTTTGAACAAGGTTAAATGACCATATTGCCCTTCCCTTATTCACATCACATGCTTTCTTTCCACGAAACCAGGATTCCACGCAACCGGGATTTAACTCGGAATCAATAATGTCAAGTCAAGGATGAACATTGGGTGATGGTTATTTATGAATTTATGAGCTTGACTTAACTTTACTTATTGTCGAATTAAATACGAGTTCGTAATAATTTATCGAATAATTTCGTTTTTGGTTAAGTTTTTCGGTCACATATCATCCTAGTAAAACACAAAGTAACTCGTAGATTGAATATCGTCTAGAGAAGAACGTAGGATCGTTGTTGATATCTATGTATCAATGGGCTTCAGTCAATTAAATAGTTTTCTTATTAAGGGGACGGATCCGAACTACCCAACCTAAACTAATTTGGGTTGGTTGAATTCGAGTCGATATTTTTTGGTCGGGTCAATAAGACAAACTCAAAATAAAGTTTACAACCCAACCCAACTTGTAATCGATGTTAGTGATAGATTCTTTGAAACAATTAAAAAAAGAAAAGAATAACCCGATAACTCAGCTCAACAATAGAAGGTTGAGTAGTAAACTCTATTTGGATTGCTTAGATCACTAATTCAACAAATTCAAAAGTTCGAGCGGATTAAAAAGATCTTTTCAACACTAAATCCAATCAAAAGTTCACTAAAGACGTCGACGTGAGTTTTATCTCGACAAGATTATTTTAAATAAAAATAGAAAAGTCATCTATAAAACTCAGGCATGTGAAATAAAAATCTAATCAGGTGTCATATTCAATGCTTGGCTCCATGTGTCAGCAATTACCATATTGTCAACTAAACTCATTATTAAGGGATGTAAACGGTAAAGTAAAATAACATTCATTATGTGAGATCCCAATTACAATATCACAATTAAGTTTTTAATTAGAGGTTTGGTGAGATCTTACGTTAGTTGGAAAGGAGAAAGAAACATTGTGAAAACCTCTCCTTAGTAGATGCGTTTTAAAACCGTGAAGCTATCGACGATATGTAACAGAAGCTATCGTCGATATGTAACCGTCCAAAACGAACAATATTTGCAGTGAACTTAGACTATTACAAATGGTATCAGAGCCAGACACTGAATGATATGCCAACAAGGACGCTGGGTCTTCAAAGGAGTGAATTGTGAGATCTCACATTTAGTGGAGAGAAGAATGAAACATTCCTTATAAAGGTGCGGAAACTTCTTCCTAGTAGACACGTTTTAAAATCGTGAGGCTGACGGCGATACGTAATGGACCAAAGCGGACAATATCTACTAACGGTGAACATGGGCCGTCACATGTTAGTATCAAAAACATCATGCTACGATATAACAAGTAAAAATCATGTCCCAGCGTTCCTCCGGCTAACAGGAGCAACAAAACCAGCTTGGAGCAACTGGTCATCCAGAACCACTGTAAATCACACAAAGCACCATAAGCCTTAAACCATGAACACAAGAAAGAATGAGAAAGCTTGTAAGATGGAATAGAACACCAAAAGTCTTCTCATATTCCTGAAGGTGAAAAGGAACTAAATAATTAGCTAATTGTCTTTCGAGAACTTGTAAAAGTCAAAGGAAAGAAGTGCAGGGTCAATAAAAATATAAAATAATTGAAGGATATTTGTAAGCTTTCATCAGACTTAATCCTTAGGACGGTTTCTTAAGTTATATACTCATGTACTAACGTTAATGTTAGGTAATATCATGAGATGTAGTCTGTGCTAGCCCTACAAGGCTCATGCATATCCTAACCCCATACACTCCACTCTAGGGTGTATACTCAAACCCCTCAAGGCCATAATGTAGGGTTTTTCAGATATGTTTAGCTCCATGTTTTTCGTTTTTCAAAGTTTATCATCAACATTTTGTTTTGAGCGTGAGTCAAATTGCCCTTGTAACAGGCTTTGGGGTAAGTCTCGTCTGTATGGAGTAAGTTGTGCTCTATAAACAGACAAGTACTGAGACCGTATGTCCTCCATATGTATCTGTCTATTGGGTACTCCCCAATAATATACCAAATACGACTTCTGCGACCCTCTATCAGTGACCACTAAACTCTTTGTACCACGTAGACCTCTAGGAAAGTTCACAGTTAGGGGTTACTTTCCAATCGTCCCTACTTGATACTTAGTCAACCCAAAATGCGTGTGAGGCCTAAACGTAAAGTCTATGACTAAGGAAATGTAAAACAGCAGCTCATGTTCATCCATATATCATTCCAAACTTCATAGGGCACATAGTGAATATCCAAAGCATTAACAGGGCATACGTGGGTGTCTAACCCCTATAACATGCATCTATGAATACATATGTTGATGTCTAACATACTCAATCAAACGATTAACATAGTACGTTATGTACAGTTTTAGGATTTTTATAGCAGTCCTCTAATCAGAGTTCTCAAACGTGAAGCAGAAGCTGTAAAACATAATATCGTGCTAAACTGAAAAATTACCAAGTTCCTAGGCTTAGCTAACATATTTATTGGTTAATTAGGCCTAAAAGCATGCCTTCTAATTAGTAGCCTAATATCCTAATCGACCTTTAGAAGTATTGCTTGAAAAATAATCCATGTGACAACTTACTTGGATGTCGACTTCCCGAGCTCGATTACAGTCTTCAGAAAATTCAAAATTTCCTAAAGTTCCTCCATTCATGAATCATGTCAGTTTCTTCTTCTTCTCTTCTGTTATTTATTTATTTTTGTTGTACAAATGTGGATATTAAATATGTATAGTTTATCATGAGGGCACTTACTGACATATCGACGCAGAATTCATTCAAAGTTCTTTGGTGCAACCCTTCCTTTTAACAACTAATCTCTGCTGTCCATCAAGAGATCCACTGGTTCCCAGTTCGGCCNTTACTGACATATCGACGCAGAATTCATTCAAAGTTCTTCGGTGCAACCCTTCCTTTAACAACTAATCTCTGCTGTCCATCAAGAGATCCACTGGTTCCCAGTTCGGCCAATAAGAAAGCCATTATATGGTCTGGCTGCCGATGCATCCTATTTGATTTTCATTTGTAGAGAGAGTCCAGTTCCACAGATAAGCAAATAGTTCAATTTAAACCAATACTTGAACAAGACAACGTTGTTTTTCAAAGCATGGAATTACCAAATTCATAATTCTGCTTTAAATAAAGATAAAAGAGCAACAGGTAGGCGTCGGACAAAGCTTCAATAACCAACAATGCTGCCAGTTAAAATGCTTCAATCTATAACTCAGCTTGTAAAGCTCTAANTACCATATTCATAATTCTGATTTAAATAAAGATAAAAGAGCAGCAGGTAGGCGTTGGACAAAGCTTCAATAACCAACAATGCTGCCAGTTAAAATGCTTCAATCTATAACTCAGCTTGTAAAGCTCTAAAGTAAGGAGTTCGACTCTTGACACTGGACCATGTGAAAACAAAACGTAGGACATTCGGCGCAAGGGCGCTCGATCAATGAGCTATTATGCACTTTCTTTCTAGGGTGACCATCTACAGCTNTGCTCGATCAGTGAGCTATTATGCACTTTCTTTCTAGGGTGACCATCTACAGCTAGCCATTGGACAAGCACCCATTTATTGTTACTCTAAACAATTACATACACATCATTTTTTAACAAACAGATAACCTATCATGATCCAATATACAGTTGACTGTTGCAGACTCTATATTAACAGACTTTTCAAGATTGGAATTTAACAATTTCAAAATCAAATACTAGAGTCATGACTTGCCTTGAGATGCGAACCCGAGATCCCGCTTTTGACTGATAAAAACTTCTCTAAGCATATGATATCCACTCCTGTAATGCTCAATTGAAAAACATAGTTGCCTTATAGCCTCTCTTTTTTCCTCTGCTCCTTCCATTATCACTACTCTTTGCCTCTCCACCTTCCCTTCTAGTTCCACACGTTCCCTTTCCAATTTTTGCACAAGCTTGCCTTTAGAGCTCAAATTCTCTTTTAAAGTAATAAGTTCTGCGTGGAGCTGATCTCTTTCAGATTGGAAGCCGTTGTGGCCACTTATAAGATTCTCAATCTCGCGGTTAAGTCTCTCCTTCAGATCCTCCTTTTCTGTCTTGACTTTTCTGATCTCATCCTCCAACAGAGCTTGTTCCTTAGGTGGCTGAGATATTTCAGCCGTAATCGTTACATTCTCAGGAAAAATTTTATGCTCAGCATTAGATACTGCAAGTTTAAGATCTCTAGCTTTCAACCTTGAAATTCTTTCTTGGAGCTCGGCGACCGCTCTTCTATCTGCACTCACCTTGTCCTTCCATGTGTCAGTATCTTTTCGAGCAGCTTCAAGCTCATCCGGCAAATGGCAGATTTTCTCTGGTGCTTTATTGTTCTCAAGTTCAAATTTTAATTTAGAATGTTCTTTCTGCGAGTTCTCAAGTTTTTCCTTTGTAATTCTTAGCTCTTCCACTAGAATCCCATCCTCATGCTTCTGAGTATCTGCCATTGTAGCGGACACTGACTCAGCCTGCAAATCCTTGGTCAATTCTGATAGCACATTCTTCTGGTGCTCACTTTTCAACCTCATAACTTGAATGTCTGAATTTTCATCTGTTGCCGCTTTGAATGGAAATGAACATTCTTCTGCATTATCCTCCTTCATGTGGAGCTGTTCTTTAGCCTCTCTCAGCTCATTCTCCAATTCCATCATCTTCCTGTTCAGTCCTTGATCACCATCTGAATAGTACACCGAGGAATCATCAGAACCAGGTTCAGAATCTGTGAAAAAAGATGAATCATATCCTTCCTNTTCACCATCTGAATAATTGTACACAGAGGAATCATCAGATCCAGGTTCAGAATCTGTGAAAAAAGATGAATCATATCCTTCCTTTTGGCAAGTATCAGAGTTGCTGCCACCAGATCCAAGGAAGACATCAAAGCCAGCAGCTCGTGGCTCAGAGATAAGATCACAGATATCAGAGCCGTGGGATTGTAGATCTGAAGGGATATTTCTTCGGAGCTCTCCTGTGACATGATCATAACGCTCAACAAGGGAACGGTATGTGGTGTAGAACTCCCAAATGTAAGAGATCATCACTGGCCTCTTCTGATAATACATCTCAGCCTTCTTGGCAAATNGATTTCTTCGGAGCTCTCCTGTTACATGATCATAACGCTCAACAAGGGAACGGTATGTGGTGTAGAACTCCCAAATGTAAGAGATCATCATTGGCCTCTTCTGATAATACATCTCAGCCTTCTTGGCAAATGAATCTGCATCCTCTTCTATTAGCCTCAACATATGTTTGATGCTGCGGTCCATGTCTAACATCAATAATGATCGTTTTGTCAATTTTTTGCTTAGCATTTTGATGAAAAATTTACATGGGCTTTCGCCAATCGTTGAGTTGCAATAATAAAAAATGGAGATTGTAAAACTAACGAAATAAAATTCGTGTAGATAGAAGGAAGAAGCTAAATTTTTGCAACTGCTCCCCATCTTCCCAGATTTAACCCCACCCCTTTTGAAATATGAATTGAAAATGGAGACAACGGTTGAATCACATCAAAAATACCTTTTAATTTTCAAAAAGTCAAAGTTTTTGTGATAACTCGAAAGTTTTAATTATGGATTTGCTTCAAAAACACCCATTTTTTTAAATAGTTAAAAAATATCCACATTATAAGTATTATGTACGAAACTATTACTACCCTGCTTAAAAAATACTTATGATTAAAAAGTTTGGAAGTATACATAGAGGGTTTCTTTTGAACTTTTTTTCATAAAGATTAAAGGTGTACTTTTAAAATTTCATGGATATCTTTTTAAACATGGTACTATACCGAAGAGTATTTTTGAACATTTTAAAAAGCTCAAGAATATTAATGATACTTTTTAAAGTTCTTAACGGTTTCGATTCAAAATTAATGACAATGGTATTTTTTTTTTATTTTTAAGTTTAGAGATATTTTTGAACTCAATTATGAAGTTAGGGGTATTTTAATTTAGCCGAAAGAAAACACCTAATAATACCTTCGTCATTTTTAGCACTCTCAAAGAAAACGAACACAAAAGAGGGTTAGAAGCTCTATTCATATTGGTAGTTGACAAGTCCTTATTTCTATACATTTTGCATTTGTTGTACTAAAAATTTAAAACTTTAAAACTTTATTTGAATTTAAATGCCTCTCTTTTCTAATAATTATTAGTCTACTGTTTAACAATAAAATAGTTAAAGATAACAAGATGAAACGGTACAAATGTGGAAACTTTTCTAACCCAAAAAATAGAAGATTATATTAAAGATATCTTTATATAGTTACGGTTAAATTATTAAAAATACCTCTAAATGGAATTAAAGGGTATTCAAGAAATAAGGAAAAAAAATTGAAATGAAGATTTATTGAATTATTTCAAAGGGAGATGATTTATTCCGCATATAAACAATCATGTTTCTATCCTAATAAAAAAAAAAAAAATTTGAAATTTTTTTGAAAAATTTAAAGGATATCAATGAATATTTTTGAAACATGGGTTACCAGTAATATTATTTTAAAAAATAATTAAGGAGTTTTTTTTTTTTTTTTTTTTTTTAAGGTATTACAAAATTAATATAAAAGTATTTTTTTAATTTTTTTTTAGTTTAAGAGTATTTTTTATTTTTTAGTTTAAAGAAATTATTGAAAATTTAAAGGTATTTTTTTTATTAATTTAGTTCTCATTTTCTAAATATAAATAAATAATATTATATGTTAGATGAATACTACTCTCCACAATGGTATGATATTGTTCGCTTTAGCATAAGCTCTTTCATACCTTCATTTTGTGCCTTCCCAAGGCCTATCTGTTAAATTAGGGAATGTTCATAAATTTATAATCAAATAATACATTCTCTCCATTAGTACAGACTTTTAGAAAAGTCTGAAACAAAATCATGAGAGCTTATAGCGTAGAGAGTTGCATTCATCTAAGATTATGAAAAGTCCGAAACAAATTGAAATGCTGTAAAGTTATGAAACGCATCGATCGAATGACCTAAAACAGAATTGAGTAGAGAAGAGAAAAGAAGTAACTAACCCTCGAGATTCTCCCGGAGCCATCTAGAATTTTTGGGGCTGATGTGACCTTCCCACCACCATGAATGAGACTTCCTCGACTCCGCCTTCGTCAACTCACCATTGCTCGGAGGCTGAGAACAACAAAAACGCACACACGCAGCACAATGAGATAGAAGCGCTCGAATGAGGCAATCGCAGGCCATGGAATAGAATCTAAAATTAGGTCGTTTAAGTGCGAATTTCAGTCGGAGAAGAGAAATGGCGACAGGAAATCGTACCGTAGGGTTAGCCATGGAGCCGTAGAAAGCCTGGAGTTGGGCGTTCCTTCACTCGGAGAGAGGATCGCTGCAATCTGAAACTGAAACTGAAAAAATACGATCAGAAATCGAGGCGGCAGCGGCAGTGCAGGGTGTTGGTGCAAGCAGTGGGGCGGGGCGAGGATTCGACTGGTACAACTCTGGTCCACATTGCAACCTTCCCTCGTCTTCTCCTTTAATAATAACGGTATTAATTAATTAATTAATTAATTATCATTTCGTTAGAATAACACGATATTGTCCACTCTGAGCATAAACTCTCCTGACTTTGTACGCATGGAGTTAGTATTCATCACTTATAAATCATTCCCAAATTAGCCAATGTGGGACTTTCATCATCCAACACCTCCCCTCGAACAAAGTGCGCTTCCCCTTAATCGAGGCCCGACTCAGAGTCTTAGTCATTTTTTACTGCTTCAAGGAGGCTTGATTCCTTTTTCTTTTAGAGTTCTTTGTTCGATATTTAAGGATTTACCAATCTATTGGTACGACTAAGTTTAGGGCATGACTCTGATACCATGTTAGACGAACACGACTCTCCACAATTGTATGATATTGTCCCCAAAAAGTCTCATACCAATGGAGTTAGTATTTATCACACTTATAAACCGAGGATCATTCCCTATATTAAGTTATAGAGAGTCACAAACTAAGCTAAATTAATAAAAATAAATAATTTTGTCAACTTTCATAAATATATAGTTTTTGTTTAAAAAAAAATCCTTAAAATTGTTTAAAAAATATTTCCAAAAATAATATTAAGTGGTAGACAGATGGTTTTTATCTATAATTACTTTTTAATTTTTATTTTTAAAATGTAATTTTTAAAAGTTCATAGATATTTTTTTAAAAATATAACTAAATATTTTCTAAAGTGGAAGGGTATTATTGAAATTTTAAAAAACCTATGCAAGTAATGTTTAGAACGATGATATTTTTATTTAATTTAAACTAAAAAAACTATAAGACCGAGAGAAAGATTTAAAATTGAAAGGGTATTATTGAAATTTTAGAAAGTTGATAGGAGTAATATTATTTTTGAACGAGAGTATTTTTATTATTTAATTTAAAGTAGAAAACTATGAGACAAGGTGGGGGGGAGAAGAAGCTTAAATGACGATAATACCCTTGGGATGTTGACTTTACATGCTGTCATTCCAGGAAACTAGGATTGTGAATATTATATAAATGGAACATGCAGAACACACAATTATGTATATTTCAATTAGTATATTTCAATAATATGTATGGGAACGTTGGATAATCTTAACCCAATAAAATAACTATTAAATAATGTTTTAGCTCGACATAAAAACACACATTTTCTAGATATTATTTTAAATAAAAATAAGAAATTAAATTAATAACCGACAAAATTCTTATAATTTCCTCCGTATAGAGATCATCTAAATAATATAGATTGAGAGTAGGAGCTTAGCTTCCCATACGAGACTTCTTGATCCTACCCCTTAGTTTTTCCGAGAATAGGGAGTGAAAAGATTTTTCTCGGTTAGCTAAATAATTTCGATGACAAATTAAATTTCTCATCCTCATCCTCGTCCTCCTCCCCATCCCCTTTTTATATATAAATACAAATATAAATATTTTAAAATTTGAATTTTAAAAAAAATTATGTTAAAACTTTATAATATACATTTGTTTAAGAAACATTTTACTATTTTAAACAAAAATTGTATTGAAAATCATCCATAAAAAGAATTTAAAACAAAGATTTTCTTAAAAAATTAAAAAAAAAATAGATTTTCTTTTACAAGAAATTTAATGCCAGAAAAATAAATAGAAATATTTCTAAAAATAGGAGCCAAGAACATTAACGGCTTCCACGTGTCATGAGTTACCAAATTTTAACTCATATTATGTACGATCATTATTTAGTTCAGATCAATCCAGTGGAATAGTTGGAAGGCTCAATATATATAAGAATGCCACTTGAAATGCGAGTAAAATAACATCTTTATAAATCCTCACAAATTTAAATGCTACTTGAACAACCCGAATTACAATACCACATTCACTTCAAAATTCACCAACGATCATTCGATAGTCAACTACGTTTTCAAAAAGAGGTAACTCGAAAAAACACCAAGCTTCGATATAACAAGTAAAAATCATGTCCCAGCGTTCCTACGGCCAACACGAGCAACAAACCCAGCTTTGATTGGAGCAACCGATCGTCCAGAACCACACTGTAAATCACACGAAACGCCGTAAGCCTTAAACCATGAACACAAAGAAGATTGAGAAAGGTTGTAAAATGGAATAGAATACTGGAAGTCTTCTCATATTCCTTAATGTGAAAATGAAATAAATAATTGACTAATTGCCTTAAACCATGAACACAAGAAAGAATGAGGAAAGCTTGAAAAATGGGATGGAATAACGAAAGTCTTCTCATATTCCTGAATGTGAAAATGAACTAAATAATTAATTAATTAATTGTTTTTCGAACACATGCAAAAGTCAAATCCTCTGCTGTCTTTCAGGAGGAAGCGCATGGACAACAAAAAAATAATCTATCAAAATATCATTTAACAATGAAGGAAAATATCCGGTCCATGATCATGTCCCCACCAATGGAAAATCACACTGATTGCAATAGAAAGAACTGTCGAAAATTTATAAAGAGGTAAGGTAGTCCATCATGCTCCAGCTTTCTTAATGTTGGGAGTGTGGCCATTGCACCCATTCGAAAGTGCCAAACTAACTTTAAGCATAAATCACAACTTTTCAATAAACATGCATCAGTTTCTCCAGATTACAGTATCCAGGATTAGAAAATACCATTAACTCTGTGTATTATCAATATCTCTACGTGTGATTTGTTGAGACTTCTCCCCCTTTTTCCTTGTTCTTTGAAGAAAAAGGGTGATGAATAGATATCTTCATTTTTATATTTATTATTCGGATTAATGAACTAAATCAGATAGTTATATGAATGAAAGAAAACAGCTTAGTTAAATAAAAATTAAAACACGCAAATATATATATATATAACTTACCTTCTCGCATCTGAGAAAGAACAGTCGATTCTCCTTTGAAAGGATAGTGTCTGGACTCTTGCACCCAATGCAAATAACATACTCATCTGAAAGAACAACACAAGGGGAGGATCGGGAGGAAAATGTGAATAAAATCACTCATATTTAGTGACGACAGTAAATAGCAGAAGGTTTGCCAACGTAATTACTTAACAAACATCAGCATATTCATCGGTGGAAATTGAAATAAGTCCATCTTTTATAAGTTGATTCCCAAACCCTTCCCCCGGTATATAGAGAATTTGCATAGTTGCCACTGACTTTCTCAATGCTATACAATCATTCACATTTTTTTTTTTCCTATCTCATCTAGAAATAAGTCCTTGCATTCCCTCTCCTATATTGTCACAAAGAAGTTCTGCCCTAAGATGTATTGTAAAGGGTTAAACAAATCAAGTTACATGTCAAAGATGATAACGATAAAATGGAAGGAAAAGGCAAAACTAATGGATATGTTCATAACCCATAAATTCCAATCTTCTTAACTTGTCTCCCTGAACCGGGATACCTTTGACCTTGCCTAATGACATTTATGACTTCATGCTCCCACTTTTGTGGGTCGTCCATCCATGGAGTAAAGAAGGTCGTGTGGCTTGCATTAAAAAGGGTTTTTGGTTTCTTTCGAGCAAAATGCACGGAAGATTATTCAAGGACTCTTTCTCCACCTTTGTTACTTCTTTAGAACAAACACTTTTTCATGTCATATATGATAGTTTATCTTCTTTGATTTCCAATTAGATATCTCTTTCGTTATACACCTTCAAGGGTTGGAGGTCATTCTATTTCAATTTCGTTTACCTTCTAAAAATCTTCTTAACTTGCCAGTAAAATAAATTGGATAAAGAGAAAAACATCAAGTCTGAATTTAGGTCACATCTGGCAGCAGAAGACAATGAAGTAAGTCAATGAGGCCACTTACTGACATATCTTCGCAGAATTCCTTCAAAGTTCTTTGGTGCAAACCTTCCTTTAACAACCAATCTCTGCTGTCCATCAAGAGATCCACTGGTTCCCAGCTCCGCCAATAAGAAAGCCATAACATGGTCTGGCTGACGATGCATCCTATTTGATTTTCATTTGTAGAGAGAGTCAAGTTCAAAAGATAAGCAAATAGTTCAATTTAAACCATCAAGGATCTACCATAGAAAAAGAAAGAGCAAGGGGCCGGGGAAGATAGAAGAAATACATATTGCTGCACCTTTATAGGAAAACATAAATGCTCTAGACTATTTTTGCAATAGATGATCTTAGATGGACTTAAAATTTAAAAAAATTGTAGGTCTACTGATGGATAGAAATTGTGCACAAAACCATTGTTGAAAGAGCTAAACTCAGCGCTGCACACAGATATGATGATCACAGTGATAACTTATAAATTCATTTGCCATAATGATAAACAAGCAACTTTCCTCTCCAAATGGCAATTAGCATGCCATTTTTTCGTAGCATCTTAAAAGCATGTAACTAGCTAAAATACTTCAACTTGTCCAGTTTCTTATAAGAAAATAAATAATAGAAATACTTCAAAATTTTCATATCCTTCGATTGAATATAAAAAATTGCTTTGAAAAAAAAAAGCACTTGAAATGTGTTTTCCAATCTGTACTAGCAGAGAATGTGCTTAATACAATAACAACCCAAACTCTCTCTTACAACAATATATAGATCACAAGGCAGATTCTGGGGCACAAAATCAACATATGAACCTAACATGCCAGTACTTTTATGTCGTGGAGCATTCAAAAAATCAAGAAGAAAATAAATAAAACCACTATAGACAGAAAGATAGCTTTTTTTTGGATGAATATACAGACAGAAGAGTACTAAAGATCACATCAAACTATAGATTGCAAGCATGCAGCAAACAAGAGTTCAATTAACATAACGCATATGATAAAATAATCATATAAACTTACTTGTTGAATTGAATAACACAAACAATGAATAAAAAAAATCTGAAGTGCAAAAAGCCTATAGTTGTATATGATAAAAATCTGGTAAGAATAATGCATGGTCATATGGCTAATGAATACATACGTTTTACATAGATCCATGAAATTGACGAAAACAGTTTTCTTTGTGCCTTCACGAAGAACTTGAGGAGGCCTCATAACTGTTCTACGCCTATCACCTGCAAGCTCTGGATTATTCTCTCTAAGAATGTTAAATACCCGTCCAAGAAGCTGCACAGCAAGACAACAAAAAGGCATCAGTTATCTAATGTTAACCAAGATCTATGACATATTTGTAGCAAATAAAATTTCAAAAAAAAATATAAAACCAAACAAATCTCCAGCAATCTTTACAATTACTATTAGTACCATGCAAAGGAGAATATTAATAAAACAACAATATAAATCTGACATTTTAACTCATTTGAGATGAAACAACAAACCAAATAAATTCCAAAATACGAGAGTTTTGTTTGAGGGTCTAGAAACTTTGAAGGCCTCCATTTGTTTCAAAACCAAAAACAGTATTCAGATTGTTCCTACAGCTTTTTATATTTTGCAAGATGATTTGTTTTTAAAGGAAGTAACGTTTCTAAAGAAGAAAGTAAACCACATACACATACACATACACACAAAAAGAATTTGCCAATATAGGGACAACAAGAAACAATACTCTTATATCTTCTAAACATAATTCCACACAAGAACGTCAACAACAAAAACAATTTTCCACAGAAACAGTTTTTTTATCGCAAGGAGGACCCAACATAACAACACAGCTCACAAACCAAAGTAATCAATAATAAAGAAACCAAAAGCAACTCCACACCTCAGATTGGCAAGACTTGGGGGATTGACAGATCAAACTTGAAGATTGGAAAGAGGAAACACATTCGAGAAATTCAGTGATTCCATCTTATGGTAGCTGGATTAAAATAAAAAATCTCCCCTTCAACCAATGGAATAATGAAACACTGAAGAAAATCTAAGATGCTTGTGGAGGCTTTGCCAAGGTTGCAAAGAATACATCTATCTTGTCGAGTTGATCTTATGAAAGCCAACACCAAGGTTAATCGCATGAGCATTGCAAGTTGGCTTTGGTCAATGAAATATGGAATGAGGAAAACAGTTTCTGGGATTTACATCTTAGAAGAATTTAAAGGACAAGGAAGTTATTGAATGGGCTGAATTGAGCCAAGACCTTGCTCCAATAGTCTTCCCAACAAAAAACAATTCTTTGAAATGGCTTCCTAATGCGGATGGATCCTTCTCCATAAAAGACTTAAGGTCCAATATGGGAGAAAAAAAATACGATTTTGAATCCTTATTGTCCTCTGAAATCTGAGAAAGGGAGGTAACCGAAAAATATATAATTTTTCTGCTTGGAAGTTCCACATAAATCCATAAACACCAAAAGAAGCTGCACAGCAAGACAACAAAAAGGCATCAGTTATCAAATGTTAACCAAGATCTACGACACATCTGTAGCAAATAAAATTACCAAAAAAAATATAAAACCAAACAAATCTCCAGCAATCTTTACAATTACTATTAGTACCAAGCAAAGAATAACGTGAATTCATAGCAATACAACATTTACTGAATACCATGCATACGAGAATATTAATAAAACAACAATATAAATCTGACATTTTTAAACTCATTTGAGATGAAACAACAAACCAAAGAAATTCCAAAATACGAGAGTTTTGTTTGAGGGTCTAGAAACTTTGAAGGCCTCCATTTGTTTCAAAACCAAAAACAGTAATCAGATTGTTCTTACCGCTTTTTACATTTTGCAAGATGATTTGTTTCTAAAGGAAGCAACGTTTCTAAAGAAGAAAGTAAACCACATACACATACACACAAAAAGAATTTTCCAATATAGGGGCAACAAGAAACAATACTCTTATATCTTCTAAACATAATTCCACACAAGAACGTCAACAACAAAAACAATTTTCCACAGAAACAGTTTTTATCTTAAGAAGGAGGACCCAACATAACAACACAGCTCACAAACCAAAGTAATCAATAATAAAGAAACCAAAAGCAACTCCACACCTCAGATTGGCAAGACTTGGGGGATTGACAGATCAAACTTGAAGATTGGAAAGAGGAAACACATTCGTGAAATTCAGTGATTCCATCTTATGGTAGCTGGATTAAAATAAAAAATCTCCCCTTCAACCAATGGAATAATGAAACACTGAAGAAAATCTAAGATGCTTGTGGAGGCTTTGCCAAGGTTGCAAAGAATACATCTATCTTGTCGAGTTGATCTTATGAAAGCCAACACCAAGGTTAATCGCATGAGCATTGCAAGTTGGCTTTGGTCAATGAAATATGGAATGAGGAAAACAGTTTCTGGGATTTACATCTTAGAAGAATTTAAAGGACAAGGAAGTTATTGAATGGGCTGAATTGAGCCAAGACCTTGCTCCAATAGTCTTCCCAACAAAAAACAATTCTTTGAAATGGCTTCCTAATGCGGATGGATCCTTCTCCATAAAAGACTTAAGGTCCAATATGGGAGAAAAAAAATACGATTTTGAATCCTTATTGTCCTCTGAAATCTGAGAAAGGGAGGTAACCGAAAAATATATAATTTTTCTGCTTGGAAGTTCCACATAAATCCATAAACACCAAAGAAAACCTAAGAAAACCTTATTGGCTTTGTCCCCAAGTTGGTGCCTTGTGGGCAAAACTAATGATGCATCACATAATCATTTGTTCGTTTCTGGAATAGGACTCTCAAAGCCTTTGGTTGTATTTAACTTTTCCTTGGAAGGTCAAAGATTTCCTCTGCATATCTCTGTAGCACGACCCCTTCAAGGATGCTAAAGCTTTGCTATGGAAGAAGGCCTTTTATCTGGATTCTTAGGCAAGAACACAATTGAAGGGTCTACCTAATAAGGAACAATCCCATGCTAGGCTCTCTGATCTTGCTACTTACCATGCAATTTCCTCATGTAAATTGTCTAATGTTATTACTTCCCATAGCTATGTCTCCCTCTTAATTAATTGGGATGGTGTTTTGTAATCACCATGAATCAAACATCCCTTCTGTAAATTTCATATATAAACGAAATTGTTTCTTAAAAAAGGCAACTCCACACCTTGGAAGGAAAAAAGCATAACCACGTCAGATTATTCATATTTTGATTATCATAACATGCATCATGGGGAACATTTCACATAGCCTACTATTAATATCTTCATGACTCACACAGACACACAAGCTAGACTAATAATTAACATTAGAATTTGGATTCTTGTTAATGGCACATGCACAACTTTACATTAAATCCAAATGGACGTAGTCACCCCAAGGCATAACCTAAGAACAAACCCACCTTTTGATATCATTGACATAGTTTAGTTTCTTATAAAAATCAATGTATAAGGCCACAGATAACAAACTACATAATAACAGCAAAAAGATAGCCATACACCAACTGTAAGAATGACTAAATAAGAAATCAAACAAAAAATCAATTTCCTACAATACAAAATGATATACTAATTGAGAGCATAAAATAATGGAAAAATCTGACAATTGTGAAGCATAGCAATACCTCCTCGTACTCATAATCGCGATCACTTCCCTCCCAAGGAAAACGATACTGTAGAACAATTCCCTCTCGATCCTCATTCTCCCCTGATTGATCTGGAAGGCCATGATAATCACTTTTCAATTGAAGAAAAAAGTCAATCGACAAAGAAACTGAAAAATATTGGTGAGAGAAGGCAATGCTGAACAGAAAAGTATGTCCTATACTAGCTTCAGATTACATACACAACCTTTTTTAATTAGAAACTTTGTACAAATACATGCCCACTTACGCACAGTGATTTAAAAAGTGTGCCTCACCTAGGTGCCTTGCTTCTGAAGCAAGGTTCCCTTAATGAAGCGGGCTTGAGGCGCATGTAGAGCCATCTCAAACCCTTTTTTCATTTTTTTAATCTTTTAGAAAGAAATTCAGACATATTCTAAAAATGTTCATTTTTCTCCACAAACTCTTGTAAAAGCTCTAATCCCTTATTTTTTACTTATCTTATGATTCATAATACTATTTTATTTTTTTTATGTGAAACAGAAACTAGTATATCAAAACAGCAAAAGGAAGACAACATAAAGGCAAGGGATGGAGAGAACCCTTCCCCCAAAAAAAAAACTAACAGAAAAAAAAGCCTTCCATTTTCTTCCACAAAAAAAAAATGTATTTCCATTTCGTTTGCAGCTCATGCACAAGTCACACATGACTATAATGATAAAGTGTCCCTACTGCTTATAGGGAAAGTTATTAAAAAAAAAAAAAAAAAAANAGAACTGAATTCGACTGTTATCAAAACAAGATCATACAGCCACTAGAATAACATTTAAGTAAACTGGAGTAATCATTGATGACTGGAACACAAGGCCCAGAGGCAACAACCTAATCCGAACCTAGAAAATGTTTCTTCCGATTTTGCTGGGAATTCAAGGAGTGAGTTAAATTAACCCTTACATCAAAGTTAGTTGCTAGTTGTGGGCATGGCTAGACAACAAAGCTATTTTATACACTAACTGTTCTGGTTACATTCGATGCATTTTAGCCAGGTCTAGACATTTGAGTTCTGAATCAGTGTTTTTTTACTACTTAATTATATTGNTGGTTACATTCGATGCATTTTAGCCAGGTCTAGACATTTGAGCTCTGAATCAGTGTTTTTTTACTACTTAATTATATGGCTATGTTTACATCCTAAAGTAACTAGATTTTGGGTGCTCTGTTGGTTCGATTTGGTATACTATATTCAACGGTTCACGATTTTCTCATTTAACTTCGAATAATATCTATGGGCCACAGTTTGTAAACCTTTTCTGTAATTATAGAAGCGAATTATAGTAATAGTACAATTGACTTCCTCAGATATACATGCTAGAAATGAATTACCCTCCCCCCCGGGTATTGAAACACAGAAGTGCATGGTCCGTCGAGTTCCAACCCACAGATTTAGGTAAGGAAAAAACAATAGCTATGTGCTTGGAGACAACAGATGCAAAAGACAAAAACTCACATCTGCCACCTGATCGTTCACATCATGCTGAGCTTCGTCCGCCATGATTCCTGCAATAAGGCAGAAAACGATTTAATTTAACCGAGTTAAAGCATTAACACCAGCAAGCAACCAATTAGTAATACAAGTGGAAATATCAAAATTGGGGTCACGAACAAATGATCGGCGATAAAATTCAACCCACCGCTCGCCAAAAAAAAATAATAATAAAAAAAAAATCCGATTTCATATATATGAAATACAATCTAACTTGAAATCCTGTATTGATACAAAAAAAAATCTTCAAATTAAAATTAACCTAATCGAAGATTGACCCT
Source organism: Cucurbita pepo subsp. pepo (assembly GCF_002806865.2). NCBI lineage: Eukaryota > Viridiplantae > Streptophyta > Magnoliopsida > Cucurbitales > Cucurbitaceae > Cucurbita > Cucurbita pepo. The sequence goes on along the minus strand of NC_036639.1, from coordinate 10,195,293 downwards.
ATTTTGAAGATGGNAAAAAAAAAAAAAAAAAAAAAAAAAAAAAAAAAAAAAAATCTTCAAATTAAAATTAACCTAATCGAAGATTGACCCTATTTTGAAGATGGAAGAACCAAAGAAACCGAAAGAAAAGAAAAAAAGAACAGAAAAACAATTGATCCAACCGGACCTGAACTAAGGGCGCCTGAGAGATGGAGGGGCTGCGGCAGAAGACGGGGGAGCGTAGGGTCGCAGGAGAAAGGTAGATAGGAGGAGGAGAAGAAAGAAGGGGGTGAGCCGGTGGGGCTGTGCTGCTTCAACAGAAATGGGAGAGGGTTAGAATCAGAGAAGAAAGAAAACAGGTAAGAACCTAGGGTTTAGCATTTTTCTTTTTTTATTTTTTCTTTTTTTTTTTCTTTTTATTTTTTTATTTTTTATTTTTTATTTATAATGAATTATGTAAGAAAATTCTAGAGATAATTAGTTTTTTCCGAAATTTTGAGATATATATAAATATCATCAATTTTTAAATTAATTTTTTAATGTTAAATTAAAATCTAAATTTAAAAAATTGGAAAAAAATATAATTATGTCAATAAAAATGTTAAACTTTGTATTAATTTAAACCTTCTAAGTGTATCAATTTANTGAGATATATATAAATATCATCAATTTTTAAATTAATTTTTTAATGTTAAATTAAAATCTAAATTTAAAAAATTGAAAAAAAAAATATATAATTATGTCAATAAAAATGTTAAACTTTGTATTAATTTAAACCTTCTATATCAATTCATACCTTTCACAAACTTATAATATATTAATTAAGTTCATAAAACTTTAAATAATAATTGGTGTGATTTTTTTTATAGAAGGTTTAGATTTTCAAAAATTAATTAATGCATGGATAAATTTTAAATTATTAATAAAATTGTGTTAAATTAATAAAAATACTTTTAAATTTTACATTTAATTTAAAAATTTAAATATACCCTCAAACATTTAAAAATAATTCTAGATAAAAAAAAAACGGCTAATATTTTATTTATAAAAATATTTTTTTAACTTTCAAAATAGTTAAAATATATATATATATATATCATTAGAGCTTTTAAATGTTTTATTCAAATTTTCTTAGAAACGTTCTTAAAAATTTCAAAATACTCTTACGGCTAGTATATAGATGGAATTGTACGTACTACATTTAAAAAAATACACGAGCTTTCACCGTAATATTAATATAATATATATAAAAAAAAGTTAAAAAAAATNAATTGTGTTAAATTAATAAAAATACTTTTAAATTTTACATTTTTAAACTTTTAAAAATTTTAAATTTTAAATATACCCTCAAACATTTAAAAATAATTCTAGATAAAAAAAAAAACCGCTAATATTTTATTTATAAAAATATTTTTTTAACTTTCAAAATAGTTATATATATATTAGAGCTTTTAAATGTTTTATTCAAATTTTCTTAGAAACGTTCTTAAAAATTTTAAAATACTCTTACGGCTAGTATATAGATGGAATTGTACGTACTACGTTTAAAAAAAATACACGAGCTTTCACCGTAATATTAATATAATATATAAAAAAAAGTTAAAAAAAATTTATAAAATTACCCCTAAAAAACACAAGATTACATTCAATCAATCTTATTAACTTTATAACAACAAGAAGTAAATAAATCTAACCACACTAGTTACATTAGCAAGTGGATGAACCACATGAAAAGTATTTCCTAATAGTGAACCAAAAATTATGCTCTGAAGATACAATAATTTAATGTATTTGAAGAACAATCGTGTCTGCAAAACTATATACAAACTGAGATTAAGCTTGTTAATTAAGTGTCGATTAAGGAAATAATGTTGTCTATCTGGGTGTGATGGTGGGAGCTACTCCACTTACAAGGTCGCTGCCAGAGACTTCTGATGTGTAATAGTTATTCATGTTGGATGATGAAGATGGAGGACTGGTCATTTTTACGACGTTCGTCATTGGAGGCTCTGCAACTTTCGTATCAGACTCGGGCAGCATAAGCCAGATAGTTTCGAGTGTTCGAACGACTTCTGCCATTGAAGGGCGTGCATCTGTTTCATTTTGGCAACATTTCAGAGCCAAAGTCACAAATCTTTCAACACATTCAAGGGGATAAGATCCGAGTTGACCATCGATAATCGAGAAAATTTTTCCAGACTGATATGCACGGTTGACCTGTTGACATACGAACGATACGAATATTTAAAAGAGATACCAGTGCAGTACAGAGAAGGCCTTTGTAATCAAATTATGCATACGACTATGATATCCAGTTCATGCACTTGGTGTTGTGCTATTCCAAAATAAAGAGGCCATAACAAATGCTATTTGGATGTAATACCTCTCTAACGATGTTCTTGCCGTGTGAGATCGGGTGCCGCCCAGTTAAAATCTCCAAAAACACGACACCAAGACTATAAACATCACTTTTGTCTGTCAATTTACGAGTCAAGAAGTACTCTGGATCGAGATAACCCTGGAAAATGGAAGCATGCAAATTTAAAGGCACACAAACTAAACTCAATCCAGGAAGTGTAACCAGTTATCTAACCAAAAACAGTAACATTGAGAATAAACAAAGGAAAATATTTTTAGTACAGAAGATTCACTTTCTCTATATCATGTACCATGGTATAATGAGCAAAGGTTTGACATTTCCATTTGTGTCCCAACATCCCATCTCAATTATCCCAATAGGACAATTTTAAAAGTGGTTTTGAATATGCAAATCTATTTTACCATGAAAATGTTGAAATATTTGTGCTAGCTTAAGTGTTGCGATCAGCCCCATCACCGAGTGCAAGCGCTTTAACGGGCTTTCTCTAGAGCTTATCAGATCTGAAGTACCTCTTTGACAAGGTTTGTCCACATTTAGATCATACTATCATATATCTTAGTTTCTCATCTAATGGTGTAATGGTCCAAGCCCACCGCTAGCAGATATTGTCCTCTTTGGGCTTTCCCTTTTGGGCTTCCCCTTAAGGTTTTAAAATGCGTCTGCTAGAGAGGGGTTTCCACACCCTTATAAAGAATGTTTTGTTTCCCTCTCCAATCGATGTGGGACCCCCAATCCACCCCTTTTGGGGCCAGCGTCCTTGCTGGCACACCGCCTCGTGTCATCCCCTTCGAGGCTCAGCCTCCTCGTTAGCACATCGTCCGGTGTCTAACTCTGATACCAAATGTAACACCCCTAATTTTCTTAGACTATTTAGTGACGTCATTCCATGCATGCTTGGTAATGCCCCTAATTTTCATGTTTTTTTTTCTATTTCTATCTTAGGTCCCTAATCTTTTAGGATTTTGAATTTAGTCTGAATTTCTAATCACTTTAAAATCTTGATTGTGATCCTTAAGTTTCTTTCACATACACTCCATCCGAGCTCCAATCTGTTGTAATACTTTTGTATTTCCTTCTTTCGAAGATTAACTTCCTTATAGGCCATTATTTCCCTGCGTGATCTAGCAATCCATGACTATTAGGGTTGTAGAAAGTAGTAAGAAATGCAGAATGCCATTTATCTCTAACATCAATCAAATAAAGGAGAAATCCTTTCTATCATTTTCTGAAAGGCAAGAGATGCTTATGAAAGTAAGGGTATTCCTCTATTTTCCTTTTGCTATCATATTTACCATTATAGTAGAACTTGTAGCGTCTATGAAAACAGGGCGTCGTCTAAATGGAAATCCCCTCATCTCTTTTGTTTTTGCTTTTACTATTGTTCGTCACACCCATGAAATATAATCCTATAAAACCTTTAGATTCCCACCATAGACGCCTCTGTTTATTAGTGTTACAAAGGATCTTTCCTTTATAAAACCTAATAGATCAATTATAAGTTATAAAAAAGGATACCTACCTTCTATAACCTAGTAGACATCCTAGAATCTACTAAAATCGTGACGAGATTGTAAGCAAAAATTGAACTCTTTCATTAAATTTCTAAAAGTTTAAGAAATATAGATAGAATTTTACCGGTGTCCCTTTTACTACCGTCGATACATGATTTGGCACATCGCCTTCTGTATCTGGTAGAGGTGCAAGTCGTGAAAGTCCGAAATCAGCAACCTTTGCTAAATATTTGGAGTCTAATAATATGTTGCTGGACTTGATGTCCCTGTGGAATATTGGGGGATCAGCTTCCGTGTGAAGGTACAGAATTCCCTTAGCTGCACCCAGGGCAGCTCTTAATCTTGTGGTAAAACTCAAAGGTTTTGCAGAACGTACTGTGATAACACAAGGAAACATAACAAGTCAATGCTCAAAAGAGAGACATGAAAACAACAACTCAAATAAATAAATAAAAAGCTTATTCTTCAGTTGACATAAATATGAAGGAATAAGAACCCTGGAACGTATAAAAAACCATCTCACAATTTGCATAACTGAAACCGAATCTTCGAAAAATAATTTATAGGAAAGTTGCTGAAATGTACCAGAAAGGTGATCCCTCAGCGTGCCATTTGACATAAACTCATAAACCAACATCTGCATGGAAATTAAAAATCAAGAAGTCTGCTCAAGGCCAAATTTCAAGGCAGTGCAAGGAATTAACAAAAAAGTAATGTCCAGCGAGCTCATAAAATTAGTAGCTATCACAAACAGAAACTTTAATTTTAAATATATTGTAATGTATCACCTAAAAATTCGAGCTTTTACAAGAAACAAAACTTTTCAGTGAAATAATATAAAGAAACTTATGATGAAAAGAAACAACCAGAGAAAGACCTTGTACAGCATTAAAAAAAACGATAAGTACTAAATATCGACAACTAATACACAATTATAAGATAGGAAATTCTATCAAATTATTGGTTCATGTAAGGGAACCAAAAATTTGATTGATGGATGGATAATCTCGAATTATTTGCACAGGAAAAACACAGCCACAGATAGTATGAAACTGCTATTACCACATGGCATCAATAAATGCATTACAAGTTTACAATATGCTGCAAACCAAAAAGTTAGCTGAATGAAAATATCTAACATGCCCAAGTAAACTTGCTTAATCTTGCAATAAGATCATCATGCCAATCAACCACTTTACCCAATGCATTTCTGTCAAACAATCTTCATAAATACAAAAAAAAAAAAAAAAAAAAAAAAAAAAAAAAAAAAAAAAAAAAAAAAAAAAAAAAAAAAAANTTACTATATGGGTAACATATTTGTAAATCATCTCCTACGTTACATACTGACTTTTACAGATTACAAATGTACAGATTAGGACAAGCCTCTGATACTCAATCCTCCAAACATAGTTTATATAGATTCAGACCTCCAAACCTATGAACCAGCATCCACTAAGAGTTTCTTTTAAAACTTTGGCATTTATTACTCATGACCATGAGGTTTCAAAACTAAGGTATCATCATTTGTAGCATATAACATATTAAAGCGTATTAAAGTATTGATTTAAGATTATATTCACCAAAACCCATAAACTTAGGGTTTTGGGTTGATTAGTGATTTAACATTGTATCAGAGTAGGAGGTCCAATGTTCGAAACCCAAAAATCCTCTCCAATTAATATTGATTTCAACCTTTTGTCCTTCTATAAATATGCAAGCCAATATGTGAGGAAAAGTGTTAAAGTAGTGATATAAGAGTAAATTCATCATAACTCATCAACTTAAGCTCTTGGGTTCATGGGTGGTTTAACATAAAATGATTTATATTCGGCCACAAACTAGCATCGAAACCTTAGCTCTCATATGTGGTTCTGCAGGGAAGCTATAAGCACACCCATATAATCGTTCACTTATTAAGAATTGGGCATTGCAAGAGAGGAGGCACATAAAATACTACATCCTAATTTTTAAGGAATAAACTACTTACGACGATGCCTTCTTGAGATGTGGTGGCCCCTCACACGTAATCTTACGATAAAAATAAAAATAATTGCAGATAGCGTTGCTCCACCAGCAATTGCTCCTAATATTATTCCAGCCAATGCCCCTTTACTCATAGTAGAATCAGATGGTGGTGGAATAGATACTGCAATACGAGAAAAAAAAAATTAAGCTAAAAATCAAATTTGAAGGATTGTGATAATCATAATAGCTAAACATGTAGGTCTCCAACCAAAAATAACATTAATTGTTGATTATAGTCTTCCAGTTATAAGTAAAATAAGTGCAGTCATCTGCTCAGTATCGGGTATGATGGTGCCAAAATGGAAACATTTAACTAGTCAGCAGGGTTGATATCATAGAACATATCATGTCATGTCATCAGGAATATTTTCTATTGTAAATAACTAATTGACATAAGCCTCATTAACTAAAAATGCAAACGAAACCACAAATATAGAAGCATCATAAGGAGGAAAAAATCATCATTATAAAGAGAAAATAATATAAATAAACATTGATGAAAAAGTATTTCGCAAAGATAATCAAAACATGCATTTATGTAGCAATGACCCAATAAACGCGCATAAAAGGTTACCACTATGCCACAGACAGGGTTTCTATCAATAGATAATAATTAGGAAGTACAAGTATAGGAAGCCTTTTTCCAATTGCTTCAACAGGTAACATGAAAACCAAAGGTAAAAGTGAGCTTTCACAACAATCTTCAGTCTCTGACAATTTAATATAAGAGATAGTATCCTAAAAAAACTCATCAGAAAAGTTTTAAAGACCAACCATTCTTATAAATATCGGATATTGTCAAGCTGAGAAGTTCGTACGGTCCAAATATGTCGCTATCTGAAATGTTCCAACTTGTAAACTTGGAAACAATTCTTACAACCTCGCTGTCATTGAACACGTGAGAACTATTGTTATCGGCAACATGTAGAGGGAAAAGCTTCAGGTTCATTCTTAATCGAGGCCCCTTTTGCCACACAGTAAAACCAATGTCCAATTGTTCAAGACGTAATGTAAGACCATTGGTCAGGTACTCCTCGAACATTTTTTGATATGGACTAAAAAGTGAGAATCCGGGACTTTTCANCGTGAGAATCCAGGACTTTTCAAACGATATCCAATAAGAAGAGGTGCAGAACAGANAGTGAGAATCCGGGACTTTTCAAACGATATCCAATAAGAAGAGGTGCAGAACAGACACAAAATGAGGGACATTTTGCCGAGTAACATTCATAAGGAGGTGGGCATATTGAATCAGAACAGCCAAGACTTTTATTTGTTGGAATGTCAATTATATCCTCACGCTCAGATCCACAGAAGTGCACCAGGCTGTTATTAGAACAAGCAGGATTTCCATGAAGCCTGAAATTTAAGGGGAAAAAAACATCCATAAAAAAGAATATAACATCAATTTGTCAAGTTTGGTTGTACTCTGTGCACAAATATACTTTAAGCCAGAAATTCAAAAGGACAAACATCAATTTTTTTTTATTGGAAAGAAAGCCATTTCATTCATATGGTGAAATGTATACAAAATATCCCATCATAAAGAAATTTATACAAAAGACAAACATCAGATTTAAAAAGGTAATGTAAGGGATGGTTCACTCTGCACAAATGGATCGAGTAGTGCACATGCATTATGCCGATTGAAGATAAAGAACTTCATTAAAGCCATATTGTACTAATTTTGATACATCAGAGTTAAGAGGAAGAAGCAAACCAGACAGTGACGTTCTGAGGGAGATCGATGCTTCCCAAAATATTTGAAAATTTATTGTTCTGCAGCTCTCTGCAGTACAGAAGAGGCAAGAATAAATATTTGGTAAAGGAAGTGCAGAGCAGTCTATAATCCTTCAACCCCTCAACATAGCAATTTAGTTACTTCACGTCTTACACTGTAAGGCTGTCCAAAAATTTGAGCGTCCTGTTTTGCCATATGGAGGATGGAACTGAGCCGTTCAATGAATTATTTGCAATTGACCTGCCATGTGAAACTGACAAACTAACCATTACTTTGTACATTGAGTTGTATAATAGATTAATCAGTAACTTCAAACCTAAGTGAATGTTTGGAGAAAAATTCATGTACATCCTAAGGGAAGTAATAGCAGTAAGGATATTAGTTTATAAATTAAAATCTTCTATTTGAAATAGTTCGTATCAAATTAAATAGACAAACAATTGAATACTCCTCCTCAAACAAATGACGCATATATTGTAACGGCCGAGCACAACAAGAATTAATTTTTTTATTTTTCCTTTAAAGTTCTAACTTCCAAAATTTTATTGAGGGCCTTAGAGTCCGAATTTCAAGATGAGGTAGAAGGAAAAAATGCTTAGAAAAATCCCAAGAAAATAGTGAAAAATGAGAAAATGATCTAGATGGGTATTTTGATTATTTCCATGCATAGCTAATTCTGAAACTTATAATTAGCCTAAAAGCAGAGTTAATTAGGGAAAAAAATAAAGAAAAAGGAAAGAAAAGAAAGAAGAGAGAGAAAAGAGGATTTTGAGAGAGAAAATAACCGTCGGACCTACTCCGATCAAGCCACCTAGAGTCGTTTTCCAGCTATGGTCTCTTCATGAAGCTTGCTTAGAAGGTTGATTCCATTCAGTCTAATACTTGAATAGCCCAAATCCATCAAGAAATGAGGAGATCGAGAGGTAAGGATTTTGAGTTTTTGTTCTCGATTTTTATCCAAATCCGTAAGATATCTATGGAATTATGTCCTCAAATTTAACTATACTATTCTAGAGAGGACTTCACACATCTTTCGTGAAGGAACCTTGACACAAAACTCACCAGAAATCGGACTTTCGTCGATCCTCCAGAAAGTTTTTTTAGTTTTGGACCGACTTTTAAACGCATTTATTTCTCTATATAGTTAACGGAATACAATGAAATTAATTTTGATGGAAGCTGGTTGAAGACTCTTCAACTTTGGTGAGGGAACCGAGTTGAATCAAGCTACATAGAAAAAGATACAAAATTTAAATTAAAAAAAAAAAAAAAAAAAAAAAAAAAAAAAAACTGTAAAAAAAACGCAATGGAATCTAGAAATAATCCAGGGAAGACAAACAACAAGTGAACACACATCACGCAAAGAGGAGACGAATATGTCAAGGCGAAGGCGTCACACGCGTCAAGCTGCTAGGAGAGGAATATGTCTAGCAATGAATAGGGACACGTGTCGTGACGTCGTAAATCGCAGAAAGTAAAATGCAGGTGAGCACGAGACGTCAGGGTTGAAGTTGCGATTCTAGAGGGGCCAAATGTCATGCTAGGAGCGCGCTACCTCTCCATTGGGTGCGTCTATACTTGTGCGTGAACTGTACATGTGGAAGCCTTCCAGTTGCGCGTGGAAGCATGTGAGGTCCATTTTTTGACCCATTTCGACTCATGTTTGTTTATTTCAACTTCGATACTAATCTAATTTGAATTGGAATTAGGACTTACCAAAGAAATTACAGAAAATTCAAAGCTCCCAACAAATGAAAATCAAGCTCGAGAAGCACAATCCACCGACGTAAATAGCCATTCAGACTTTCTTCAAGTAATAATTGTCGCTAGGGCATGCTAACATGCGAGCATATCTTACCTTAGGTGGTTGGAATATGCATGATTAGGACTTTAGAAGGGCCATATTGGACTGTGTGTTATAAAAATTATGAAAGGATAAGAATTTAAGATGCAGCTGATAATAATTTCCGTTGTGCTATATAAGAGAATAAGACATTGTGATCTGTACTTCAGGTGATGAATGAATGTTATCTCCTCATTCAGCTTGCATAAATGTTTAGATAATGTAGTTAAGAATAAGGCACTAAAACTAGGTCATTTTCAAGTTGACCTAGGTCAACATGTTTCCAGTAGACCGAGCACCTTCGGGTCAGAGCAGCAATCCGTGGTCAAGACCACAGTTCTTCTAGATATTAGATTAGCCCTGATGAGCTAGTCTTGAGTGTTCTGAAAATATGAGATTGAGATTCAAAATCTTTTCTCCTTGAGCTTGATGAACCTTTAAATCATACTAAGTGGGGAAGTGTATCAAGTTTTGCACACATCTTCTTAAACTTGCATAAAGTCATTTGTAACGGGGTTGTTTTTTTTGTTCCACATGAAAGAAGATCGTGCAAACTTCGTACATTCTATTTACTTGCTCTTTTATTGAGTATAAAGATTCTAAGAACTCCAAAAGTTCATTCACGGAATCACAATGATTTACCAAGCCAACTACCTCACTCTCAATTGAGTTCTTGATTTGAATGTACAATCAAGTGTCATCATGAAGCCAATCCTTCTTTGAGTCATCCTCGGGTAGATCTTGATCAATGTCGCCATCTATCTTAGTGCTTCGTAGATAAAACCAAATCGTCCTACTCGAATTAATAATGGGAGCCATTTAACTAATGCTCCATGGGTGTTTGACGAAAGAGAAACCATATTAGATACTACCACAAGTTTCATCTCAGCCATTAGTTTCACACAAATGTAGATAAACCCCAAGAGAAACACGAACCAAACCAAACCTTAATTGCGAGAGAACCAACCAACCCACACGCAAATAGCACAACCCAAGACAAACTATGTAGGCATTATCAAATCCAAGCACACAGATCAACTAGAAACTTCAAGTTGAGACAAATCCACGCGGTGGAAACAAGAATGGAGCTTTCCCCCGCCCTTGCATGTTGATGCTTGGCTGCGGGAACAAAAACTTCCAGTGGCCCATGTGGCTCACGTGCAACTCTTTCTGGCAAACAACGACAATGGTCCTACTCTACTAACGGTGTCACTCCTCTTAAGATGGGTGGTGTTGACAAATGGTCACTCTAACTTGATGACCCAAACTTCAAACCCTAGCCTCACTTGGAAGAGAAATCCTAATCGCCAAACAAAAATTCTAAAACCATAGGGATTCTGATACCATGTAATAAATATTAAAAAAATACTCTATGCATTTTAGATTAGAGAGTAATATATATATAACTACAAAAAAAAAAAAAAAAAAAAAAAAAAAAAAAAAAAAAAAAAAAAAAAAAAAAAAAAAAAAAAAAAAANAAAAAAAAAAAAAAAAAAACTAAACTAAAACATGTACAATCACAAAAAGGAGGACCATACACAATAACATATATATTATAACAAGATTGAGGGCCCCAATTGTTTTTTTCCCATAGATTGCTTAACCGAGGGTCACATCAGGTAACCACATCACTTAAATGTAGTATACGTTGGAGATTAACCTTAAATTAAATATCCTATCATAAGCCAACCACATATCGAGCAATTAGTTCATGCTCTCTCCCAACTAGATCATTTCTTGCACTTGGCAATTCTTCAATGTAGTCCATCAATAACATTATTACTTGTTTACAATGGTGGTACGGATAGTAGAGTAGCTGCTGGTAGGCAGGTATCTTTCATGCACCAACTTTTGCATGTGGTGCCATGTTCAAATAGTTCTTTTTCCATACCTCCTTCAATGCTGCTACAAGTTATTCTTTTCCTCCAGAGTATTCATAATCGAATATGTTCTAAAAAAATTTATCTAATCAAGAATGCCTTCAATATCCATTTTCCATTATAACTAGAGAGGTCGATCTCCATCCGATAGTCTTGGTTTTCTTGTTGGTGGTGTTGATGAAATTTTTCACCCTGTCGTCAGTTTTGTTGGAATTCTGCATCTCAAGGTTGAAAATTTCCTTAATGTTGGGGGTAGTATTCTCCCTCACTTGAAGAGACAGGTTCTTGGATTGTATGTCATCCAAAAGCTGGTTTTTGATGCTGGTGTTGGTAAGGGATAAAATTCCTGCCAGTGTCGAAATGGAGCCTTCTTTGTTCCTGAGGTAATCTTGCTGAAGGAGCAAGTTGTTCCTGCCTCTCTTCCCTGTACTGGTTTCTGTCTCATACTTTTGTTGCTGGTCATTCAAACTGGGTCGTTGCAGGGTAAGCTAACCTAATTGTCTAGCCATTTTCATAACAAGCAACTTTCTTGGTTAGATCGTTGTTATGACTTGGCTCATCTCAAAGCTTCGCTCACTTTCTCAATTTTTGCTGCATGCTCTATTCAGGATTTATGCCTTAATTGGAATACTTTTATCTTTCCATTGTAGTTTTTCTATACTGTTCTTTAATTGTTGTCTACCCTCCCTTATGAATGTCGTATCCTTTGAGAATTAATCTTTTTCATTATATTAATGAAAAGTTTCATGTTTATTTAAAAAAAAACCAACTCATACCAAAAAAATGACAACCATACATCATTATGCAGGTCTAATTCCATATGTAAAAGTTGTCATTTATGTTTGACTTTTGTAACATTTTTCTGTCATTCTCTCTATAATTAGGTTCCCTATAACATTAGGTTTGTCTTCTCGGAAATGTACAAACATGATATACGCTATCAAGCTAAATCCAGCACCACCACCCAACAACAAAGAATTGGTGAAAAAAATTCACTCACAATTTCTGAAGAAGTGGTAGATCCGAAAGACTGGATGGTATGGTGCCAGTAAGACGATTGTCTGATAAAATGCTGCATTTAATGTAAAGACAAGAAAATGTCAAACATACCATTCAACATCATATTTTTATGGCAGGTTTTAATCTTTAAAGTTCTTTAATCAAACACTGAAGTTTTATTTGCAAAAGATGAGACTCTTACATGGTAGTGATATTCTCAGAAAACTTGTCTCGTGGTATGAATCCACTTAGTTGATTGTTACTTAGATCCCTGAAATACGAAGAAACAGAAAAGAACACGAACTAGGGTCAATTTTGAAGGAATGCACAAATTTATAATCATGAAGCCAGCATAGCCCAGATGTTGCAATCTCAATAAACCTAATTTAGACTTACAGATAACCCAGGTTCTTTATCCTGCTCAGATTAGGAATTGGTCCTTGCAAACTACAGTTCCTTAGACTCCTGCGCAAAATCAATCACAAAGACAACCAATGCATTGTTTTATAAAAAATAGTACATGTCCAAACTGCTATTTCAAATATAAGAGCATATAAAGCTTCTACACAAGTATACATACAAGGTTTTGGTACATATCATACATCAGATGTAGGAAAACGGGCGGATTGATTTTTAAATATTTAGTCTTCACTAAACATATGGCTATGTTACAGCACAGTAACTCTAGTGACGAACTTACAAGTGGTGTAAATAATGTACAATTAAAATAAAGAACAACCATACATAATAACATATATATTATAACACTACCCATCGAGATGGAGATGAAGCAAATATGTCAACCATGTCTAGCTTGTTGCAAATATAATTTAGTCTTGCTCCATTTAAAACCACATTTTGTTTCTTGAATTATTGATTTGAATGTACAATCGAGCATCATCGTGAAGCCAAGCCTTCTTTGTGTCATCTTCAAGCATATCCTAATTAATGTTATCATCCATCTTAGTACTTCATAAGATAAAACCGATCGTCTGACTGCAATCATAATAATTGGAGTCACTTAACTTATGCTCCATGATCTTTGATGAAAGAGGAACTATATTAAATACTACCGCATGTTCATTAAATTGTCTAATGCTTTTACTTCCTATAGTCATACCTCCCTCATTGTAAATTGGGAAGTTGTTTTGTAGGCATCATGGATAACACAACCCCTTGGTAAATTTCAAACATCAATGATATTATCTCTTATAAAATATATATAACGCTAACACAATCAGACATGCTCATCTAGGAATTGAAAAACTGAAATGGACCCAAACAAAACTACCGACTTCCAAGAGTATCAGAAAATGATCCAAAAAGACACATTTTAAAGCCCTTGTGCCATCAAAAATCTTATTCCCAAGCTTTAGAAACAAAGAAACGGTCCAGCAAAGCTTTAAGATTATCATCACCAAGTCTCGACCAAGTAAACTCCAGATTATTCAATAAATTTATTGAAAAACCGCATACCTTTAGTTTATCTTCCACCTGGTACACTCTCATGGATCCAACATGTAATATTTAAGTCCGCACCCTACACCAAGGAATGTCACAATATGTATAAAAAGAACTCCATTCACGCTACAAATGCTTCCTTTCCCGATAATCATTAGGTCCACACATTTGAGATCCAACACCTCTTCTCATTTTGAAAAGATATTCCGAGTGACAGTGTGTATCCTCCTTTAAGAACTTCCAAGACCTTCCCTAGCTTTCATCCCACATAATAAGCATACCTCCAGATCTACCAAAAGATTCAATATGCACTCAGTTGACCTCATTAGAGCTCCACATTGACTTAATGAAACTTTGGTTGAAAGACCCCGTCTTTGTTTCATGTATGAGGACAACATCCGAGCAAACATTATGCTTAAATTTCTTCAAACTAGTTCTTTTTTAGGCATCCCCCAAACCTCTAGCATTCCAAGATAAAATCTTCATTGAATCACAAGAAATTTCACTGCAAACAATAATTATCAATTCCTTTGAGAGATAAGCAAATGAATTTCGCACATTTGAAGACCGCTAAGCTCAATAAGAGAAGGGAATTTGCTTTGCATTGGGAATTGAATGAGTCTTTTCTGAATCCTGAAACAGATGGTTTACTTTGGGGCAAACCGGTCTTCATTTAAAGCATCATTTGAAGAGTTATTTAGAGGCTGGATATCTAACAAAACACTGCTCACACACACCACTGAACATCAATCAGAGTCAATTTATGGATCTGAACAGATAATATCATTTGGCTGTACCTAAGTTTGCACAAATTCCAAACCTCCAGTACCAATATGACATTTAAGAATAACTGACAGAGACGAATCAATTGCTCTACTAATTTGAACACTTTCTTGCTGATCAACTGATATCAAAATACATCTAGCAGCCTCTTCAATGACATCTTTATTAAAAGTAGATATATCTTGAACTTTTGAGGATGAGGGGTCATGTGGATTTTTCCTTGTATAATATTTAGAAAATGCAACCATAAAATTATCCTTCACTGCCTTCACACTCAGAATACCTAGCTTGTCAGCAGATCTGCCAATACAATCATTGGGAACATTGATCGCCTCATTTAATTCAATCTCCGCAAAATTTCTTGAATTTGCCACCATTTCTTAATTCATCAAACCTAACTGTCGAAGTCATAAGGTTTGGCCGATTCTGATTTAAAGCATCAGAACTTGTCAAAGAATGTTCTGGATTTTCAGAAGACTTCCGAGGAATCAAGGAGACCTGGTTTAATAAGAGTATCTTCCTCTAAAAAAGATTCCTTGGAAACGACAGTTACTATAAACCCTTTATTAATATCAGTTTGGGCATTAACTTCTAATTCCTCAATAATCAAGGTCTTGGGAGGTAGAACAAAGTTTGAATAAATTCCCTTTTCATGCAAGACATCATCATTTAAAGTCTCTTTCTCTTGCACAATTCCTAATTCCTCATTAGCTTTCCTTGTCTTAATGTAAAATTGAACATTACATTCTAATTCCTCAATTATCGTTGTCTTGGGAAAAAAATTCTGAGGCAGAAATAATTCCTTTCTCAAGCACGAGACCCGAAATTAAAGTCACATTCTCACACTCGATAACTTTTTTCTCCTTTGAAACCAATGGGCTGTTCACACCAAACTTTCCACAAACCTCCTCTGTTTTTTTATAGGAAAGAGAAACCATTACAATGATGTATGAAATAGAAAAAGAAAAAAAAAGATAATCCGGTATGAGATAATCACAAAACACATATCCATTGAGATAGTGGGGTAGATAAACTATAATTACAAAAAGGAGGCAAAAGATGACTCCAAGATAAAGCAATGTAAGAAGTAGACTCGATAAAGATTATCTGAGAAGATACAAGCATTCCTTTCGAGCCAAAGATTTTAGAAAAAAGCATAAAGGAAGTTGCACCACAAAATCGTTTTTTCCTTCTTTTCCTTCCACACTCCTCATACGAGGATACTTAAAACATTAGTATTGTTATTAAAAAATTCATCACGATTTCAACAGTCCGAAAACACCCTGGACTGATTAGCCTCTGGCTTTGAATGAAAACACTTCAAACCAATTAACGGATGCCTGGAAATAGAAAGAAGTTCTAGATTTGATGGTTAATATTAGGAGGAGAGTGAATAATATTATGAGAATCCGGTGCATCCCTAAAATGAGAAAAATAGTTTCTAAAATTTGTCTTTTATTTCAATGGTAGCTGGCAAGAAACCACATAAAACCACATAAATCATGTCAGACCTTAATTCGAGCTTTAGGACAATTAATCAAGCTAAGCGTATCAGGAGAAACACTCACTAAACCTCCAAAGTATACTCCAATGGCTTCAAAAGAATTGGAAGTCCAATAATCTAAAGGGGTTATGGTGACTCCAATAATCCAACCTTGTTCTTTGGATTTTATTAAATGGTAGACTTAATACATCAGAGATCTTGCAAAGGAAACTTCCTTTTTTTGCACTCGGTTTGCCCCATTTGTTGTAAGAACAGGGATTACCTTAATCATATATTTTTTGAGTGCTCATATTCATTTTAGTATTGGTACAAACTGTTCAGTTATTACATATTTCTTGGATTAAAGTTGTTACAAGTTATTCATTGGGTGCTCATATTCAATAAAGTTGTTCAGTTTACTCGTATTCATATATCTTGGAAGATAACCTTCAACTGATTATCATCGGGCCTTATTTCAAGATTAAACCTCATCTTTTATGGATGAATATGATCAAGTCTCTTCATTCGGAATTGTGGATGGAGAAAATTTTGAGATTTTTCTAAAACAAACAACTTCCTTGGTGTGATCAGTTGAATTCCAAAAGAACGAAAGTTTCTTCATGGTGTCTCTCTCTCCAAGCTTGTTGATATTTTTTCTTTACCGGATATTTACTTGAGTTAGGATGCATTTAATTTTCCTTTGTAAGTTCTGTTATTTTCTTTTTCACTCCCTTTAAGTTCGTGTGTTTTGAGCATTAGTTTCTTTTCATTTCATCCATGAAAAGTTTCGTTTCTTGTTCAAAATAAATTGGTTCACTTGCAAAAGTTGAGAGTTTAAATTAATACAGTTTTTAGTTTGGTATTTTAATTGATATACCACTCAAAGTTTAGGGGTATAAATTAATTTTTGCCCATTTGAAAATTATCTTACTTTTTGTTTGGTGATCTTTTAGGACTAAAAGTCGGGATTTGATTAGGATAGATTATTTTTACCTCTCTGTGAGGTTTTCTCTATTGCATTTAACTTAGTGTATTATTAGTTGTATATCATCAAAAAGAATTCCAAACATCTTCATTTTTTTAATATAGCTTCTTTAACCACAATAATCCCATGATTGAAGAATAAGACAGCCAACTATAAAACGGAATAAGATCCTTTTATGATTGGGAATCATCCTATTTAATAGAGCTCCACTTGCCACCTTAATCACATCTCTTTTAAGTAAATAAAAGTACCAATTCAAAATTATGCTATTTATTTTTTTTATATATATATATATATATATATATATATATATATATGATTCTATCAGGTTAATTGAGTTCTCCTCAGACACAAATTTCTAACTTGTTCTAAGGATGCTGGCTATTGTAACACCATTCCTATCATTCTAACTTTAACTGAATTGGAAATTAGATTCGTCTAGCCTGCATGTGTGTTAATTAATGAAAGCTGGTTAGGTTATTTAAACATATAAATAACCACATCGAGTTCACAACTAAAACACAAGTTTGTGACCACCGTTTGATTGTCCAACTGAAACAAATAATTTAAATATAACTTACAATTTCAGCAATGTAATCATATTCCCATAAGAATCTGGTATTGTGGACCCGCTGAAGTTGTTGTTGTCAAGTTGACTGTAAATCAAATGAGGCTTTTAAGAAACTCAAAATTATTTGAAAAGCAGAAATGCAGAAAGATTACTTGTGCAGAATAAATTCTACAATGAAAAGCATATGAATGAAACTGGGAAGGAAGATGAACAGCCATTCAGATAATAAAATAAAACTAACATTACAAAACTCCTTGAAACCTGATGTCAAAAGAGAAGTACTAAACCTAACAAGAGATCGAACATTTTCCCGNTCAAAAGAGAAGTACTAAACCTAACAAGAGATCGAACATTTTCCCGAGACCTATCCACCCTTCTTCCTACTCATCCTCTTGGGAAAAAAGCCCCATGAAATGCAAACAGAGACAAGTGTGCTAGAGATTATGCCCCTAGAAGAATTGACTAATTTTATGAAAAAAAATTTAACATGTTAATTGCTTCTAGGGCTATTTGGTTTGAGCATAACNCAAAAAGCCCCATGAAATGCAAACAGAGACAAGTGTGCTAGAGATTATGCCCCTAGAAGAATTGACTAATTTTATGAAAAAAATTTAACATGTTAATTGCTTCTAGGGCTATTTGGTTTGAGCATAACAACAAACTCTACAACAACACCCATAAAAGCACACTGAAACGTCAAAGAAGCTCATAATTTGACCAAGCAAAAAGCCAAAGCCAAAAACAATGCTCATCTCCCAAAAGCACGCAAGCTAAAAGAGAACAAATCCCAAGGCTGAAAGCAAGAAGAAGATTTTCTTGGACACATTGTGATTCTAAAATGATGAAAATGGATGAGTCCGAATCTTAGCGTCAGACAAAGGTGGCAGAGGTTTTGTGACCAAAGTGTATATCATTCATACTATCACAGTTCTCTCTTAAATGAAGCTGTTGCCTATTAATGAGTTTGAATATGGTTTTATACCCAGGAGGAACAGATTGAAATACTAACAGAAGTAACCTAAGATTGAGTGCTTAGAAATCCTAGTTTATTCTTCAAAAAAAGTATCTAGCATCAGAAAAAATGCAGGGAAAAATAGAAGAAGAAAACTTGTTAGAAGAATGAACGCAGGAAATGAGTGCATACAGTATTTCTAAGTTTTGCAATTGAAACAACTCAGGTGGAAGTTTCCCTGATATGTTGTTATTGTCAAGGAGGCTGCAAAGTGTAAAATTTTGTGTAATTAGCCAANGCAAAGTGTAAAATTTTGTGTAATTAGCCAAAAGTATAAGCATCTAAATAGTTCTTACATTAAAAAGAACAGTGTAAACGTACAATAGAAATGCCTCAAGAAACAACAAACTTGCAGGAAACATAGCTTGCATCAAAAATTATATGCGTTTGGTGGTGGTGAGGGTGACCCCTTTCATATACATGTCAAGCCCCAAGTTACGTCGCGTCGGGGGCTGTATAATAAAATTAAGAATCTCAGATTGTCCATAATAACAATGACAAATTGTTGTTTTGAACTGGTATCAAAGTATGGATGCAGATACGTCTCAACATAGGTTATAAGAGTCCATAAATACTAGAAATCATACAATTCAACAACATGTAGATAGTTATCATCCAATGTGGAACTGTAGCACAGAACACCAGTCCATTTCGAAATGCAAGGGTCTCCTCTGTTCCAGTTACTCAAATTCCCATTAGGATCCAACAAACTTCTCTTGATCTCGAGCAAAGCGTCCACTGAAAATAAAAGGCAAGGATGATCGAAATTTAAACGAAAAGACAGTGTTAGATCATAATTGGTCCATGAGCTTCTGAGTTTTACTAAAAATTGACTCTATATCCAGAAATTGACGGGAATTGAACCGGAATCCACAACATAGTAGGAAGAATTAGCCATAAATACTAAACTACAGCATCTATTGCATTAGAACATACCTTACACGAAATGAACCAAAAAATTGGTGCGCTGGAACGGAATGTTCAGCGAAAAATTCAGGCCAGAGAGAAGAAGAAGAATTACCTTCGGAGGGGCGAGTAACCGGCTTTGCTGCACCAACAAGGAGTACCGACGACGAGAAGCACAGGAGCAGAAGGGCTGCATAAGCCCACTCCTGTGCTCGACACATTCCCGAAGTGCGCGTTAAGTGGAAGCACTGAGAGATTTAGGGAGGATGAAAAATAGCTTGCAGAGGAAGATAACAGTTGAAAAGAGAGGTCGGAGTTTCAGAAGACGAAAAGGCGATGAAGGAAAGGTAGCCGGTGGTGGTGGTGGTGGTGGCGGCGGCGGTGGCGGCGGTGGATGTACAGATCACCAAAGCAATAGTTGTAGACATTTTAGTTCAAAATTTTAACGCGTAGCTGATGACGACTAAACCCATCCTTTTCATGCACTCCGTCAAAGTCATACAAAATAAAAGATAACAACTAGAAGGTCAAAGTGGGTATTTCACTTGTTTTTATCGATTTTAGTTGACATTTTTATCCTTGAGGGCGAGTGGTTAATTTGTTTAATAGTCCATTTTTAAAACATCCTTTATTTAATGTTGGGTAGTTATAACGTTTCAATTTTCACTAATTAAATTATAAAATTTATAGACGGTCAAAACATTCATATTCCCTCGCTCGGCTCCCATGTGAGTTTGAAAAGTTAGTGAATAACTTTACACGAGTTCAAACCGGACCTTATCCGAGTAAAAGAATAGGTATATGGAATAAGATCATGTGGGTTTTGCTCGAGTAGTTTTCTAAGATGCATGTGAGTGCAGATAAAATATGTTGAAAGAATCCGTGACGTGGTCATGAAACATAAATAACCTACTTGTAAGCTTTTATCGCATCTCTTGACCCATTAGTAGATATCCACAGGTTTATGTTTGACCCATTAGTAGATATCCACAGGTTTATGTCCGGGCTCTAAGAAGTTTGGATCTCTAGTCTCTACTACTACCTAAGCATCTCAGGAAGGTTTATGTCCGGGCTCTAAGAAGTTTGGATCTCTAGTCTCTACTACTACCTAAGCATCTCAGGAGGCTCGAAGTTTCGAGCAGATATCTGATTTGAATCTTACCCTTAAGCATCTATACAGACTTTCCAACATTTATATTCATCGACTTAGATAGCTTGTTTTGTCTACACAATGAATAATCGGCGTCTTGGGTTGAGGTGCTCCCTCATAATATTATAGTGCGACAGTACAGCGTCGCTAATCTGAATATCATCCACGGAAGATTAGCTAGCAAACCGCTCCATAAAAGTCACCCCAGTCTAAGATGATTTAGATTTCCTCTATTTTTTCAATAGAATTAGCTCGAGAGTGAATCGGTTCGACCAGTATTAATTAGGTTATGGACAAAGCCCGCTCACATAGGCTCGGTTATTAGGTGGGTTTTTTTTTTTGGCCCTCTTGCTTCATTATTTGAGTCTAATTTCATCTCGGGTCTAGACTGATACCTAATCAGCCCTAGCCTCGAAAGTCGAAATTTCCATCTAACCTATTCAGCTGAACCAGGTTGATTTTATTGTTAAAAAAATTATAAATTTGGGTAACTCTTAAATATTGATTAAAAATAACATTTCTCTGGAATGGTTCAACAAATTTATCTTCATAATAAATAATTGAACGGTTCAACCATTTTTACTTTATAATAAAATAATTGATTCTAGAATTTTACCTACTGCGTGAAAACCATGTCTTCTTTTGAATAATATTAACTTCTTATATTAAAATTAACCAAATTATATTAAAATTATTTTATAATAATGTATTGAATGGAATTAATATTTACAAATAAAAATTGAAAAATAAAACTAATTTTTACATTAAAAAATTTATTTTGATTCTTTTTGTATTTAAATTGTGAAAAAAAGGAATAGACAGTAAAAATTACTATATTTAACTCGATTAATTTGATAATTATAAATTTTCTTTCATAAAAATAAAATAATTATACCATTAAATTAATTTGAAAGTTGTATTAATTAAAATGATAAACTAATAATTATATTAAATTTAATTTTAATAAAGGATTTGTAAAATTTTTAATTATATAATTAAAGTTCTATTCCCATCTGGGCTATGGAGTAAGTCCAATAATACAAACCTGCCTTCGTTCCACTAATTCGAAACTGAATTTGAAAGCCATATTTTGACTTAGACATTTTCGGGATGTCTCTAATAACCAATAAATGTCGAGTGATTTTTTCTTGTGTAGATCCTATTTCAACTAGAATTTGAAGAATCGATCTGCCTACACGTTCGATGATACTGAGTGTAAGGGTTGTCGCTCAACGGATAGAAGTATTTTTTCGAGTTCGTAGAGTTGGGTTTCCCATTTACCGTCCCCTATACATACAGAAACTAACAGTTATTCTAATGAAATTTATGATACTGTTATAAAAGTCGAGAATTGAAAAGGGAAGATATTTCTTCTTGTCATCCATCCTTTTTGGGCATTCCAAATTATTCCCATCAATAAAAACAAAATAAAAGGCCAAAAAAAAATCAAATTAAAAAAAAAAATTGTGTTTGGTATTGAAAATGAAATGTTATTAAATTTCATATAAATAAAGTCTTTTTAATAATTTTACTGCTCGTTTAATAATATAATAATTTATACTATCTTATATTATTATTATAATTTATTACTAAAATAATAGTATGCACCTCAATTTTAATTTAATTTTCATTTATTAATAAATATATTATAAATAATATGTTTAGTCGTCAATATTAATAATTATTCTCAAATAAATAATATTAATAAAATTATACAAAAATTTAATTGTAATAACTTTTAGAAAAAATTATCGAAACACGGTTAAAATTTCTCTAAAACTAACAATTTTTACTCTAGTCGCTTCGATTTTCTACCTTATTTGGTACATATATCCCAATTCTATGATCGGGAAACTTAAGGGTTCTTCTGCAACGTTCGTCCACGAACAATTATTGACCACCAAATCATTGGTCTATGATATTCTCCCTAGCCCACAAGCACAAATCGAAGGAGATCGACCTTGAGAGTCAACCCAGTCAAGATGAGGAGGGCTCAAAGGCTAGAGGCGAACCCATTCACAGTCTGTAGTACCATCATCATTTCGTTATGTCAATTGACGAGTCTAAAGACGTGTCTAGTTGACAATATTGAAACTTGCTCAATTCCCGAAGCTAATTTATTGAACTAAACTTTTGATATCGAGCTCGTAAAGAAAATACGACCAACACCGACTCTAAACCAGAAAATCATGATCAAAGAGACAAAGGAAAAATGTCAAAGATATTTGCAAGATTTTTTTTTTTTTTTTTTTTTTTTTTTTTTTTTTTT